>NC_089745.1:50998993-51021493 GCF_040412425.1 Macrobrachium rosenbergii
ATCTTAAGCATAAAATATTTATGTTAGCTGATGCTAACAAAATCAGACCACTTTTCTTACGAGACTGTTAGCTTTAAATTTCTCCCTATATCAACAAGGATACAAAATCAGACCACTTTCCTTACGAGACTGTTAGCTTTAAATTTCTCCCTATATCAACAAGGATATCACTTTAAGCTTTATCGAGTAGCCTATAACAAGGTACTTTAAGAACAAACGGTGGATTTTGTTTGACACAGCCTACTTCCATCACACAGCCCATTCCCATTATAAATTTATGTTTAGACAGCATTAATGCCGCTGAAATCAAAGAACGTCAAAGTAATGGCTTATGTCAGTTTTCATTCAGTTCTCAAAAGTATAGGATCAACTCGCATAACCGATCGATCAGAATAAATGGTTTCCGTGAACAGTCATATCACATATTCACCTCAGCTCACTTTGCATAAAATGACTCCCTGTATTATAAAGGCCTTTCCCACCCAAACAGCTTCTATGCCGCATATCCAGCACTTTCTGGGGCTGCCTCTCTGTCTCCCTCTAAACACTTCAGAATTAGACACTCTTCACCAACCAATCGTCTTTTATTCTTTCTTTCTTTATTATTATTATTATTATTATTATTATTATTATTATTATTATTATTATTATTATTATTATTATTATTATTATTATTATTCAGAAGATGAACCCTATCCATATGGAACGAGCCCACAGTGGCCACTGACTTGAAATCAGCAGTTTGGTGGAGCAGTCTAATTCCTTTCGGATTTTTGACACGTGAAGGAATGCAAAATTATCATTCTCACACAAGTGCATAAGGCTGCACGTTCATAATGGTGGGGGCATTAACTTAGGCCGTTCAAGCAGTCATCGGTTGGTTTTTTACTGAACAGTCCCTTAGTCACGACTGTTACTGTCTGGTTTATTAGGACGTCAAACAAACTGAGGCTTTCCGTCATCACATATTTCGTAAGTGTACCAACCACTGGGGCCTGAAAATCATTTTAATTAAATATGTCCGAAAGACGGTTTTCCTGGGTTATCGATATTTGTTGTTGCCACTGCATCAAAAAGTGTCGGGAATATTTCTTATGAGTAATGTTTATACTTATATTTGATATACAAAAAGCAATCATTAATGCTGAGAAGGAAAAGCAACGCCCATTTCAAAAATGAAATTAGGAAACTAACTAAGCTTTAAAATGGGCCACGTCCTCAGAAATTCCGTGAATAAAACTATTATGATAAACAACGATGAACCGCCTAATTAAAGAGAAGTCTTACGAAAAGTGTTTTATTAACGTGGACGTCGAGATAAGGGGCAATGATGCTCACCTCAGCATACAAAGAGAAAATAAATAAAATATACTTCACTTGAAACTCCTCACCTACCGATTGTACGATATAAAACCCACGAATCCTCCAACAGACTGTGGAACTGATTCAAGAAGGTTAACCACAACAGAAATACCAGAGATTGAAGGTATGCCCAAAGGGACAAAGTACGAAACCTTCTCAGGTAAAAGGAAAACGAGAACACATTTCAAAGAACTTGAGAAGAGAGACGGAGTGTCAAAAGCACCATATCCTTCGTTAGCCAGAAACAATGTGAATATTTTGTGGCTTTACTTCCAGGAAATTTCTAAGAAAGACAAAAGTTCCTCGTTGGACGAGTCGGTAGAGTTCTCGGCTAGCACTCTGCTAGTCCAGAGTTCGAGTCTCCGACCGGCCAATGAAGAATTAGAGGAATTTATTTCTGGTGATAGAAATTCATTTCTCGCTATAATGTGGTTCGGATTCCACAATAAGCTGTAGGTCCCGTTGCTAGGTAACCAATTGGTTCTTAGCCACGTAAAATAAGTCTAATCCTTCGGGCCAGCCCTAGGAGAGCTGTTAATCAGCTCAGTGGTCTGGTTAAACTAAGGTATACTTTACTTTTAAGAAAGACAATGATCAAGTTGAGGGCTAATGGGCCATAATATCACCAAATAAGAGTGAACTTTGAGCGTATAATTTTTGTGGGGTATGTAAGTGTAGTGTTGTCGTGACGAAATTTCATGTTTGGAGAATTTGGAGCTATTCTCATTTTCACACAATAGGTACAGAGAAAATTCTTCGTGCAGTTAACGTTTTAGGAAATGTGTAGGATAAGTAATGTTTTAAGTAATGTGTATGATAATGTTTTAGGATATGTGTTGGATAAGTAATGTTTCAGGAAATTTGCACGATAAATAATGTTACAGGAAATGTGTAGGATAAGTAATGTTTTACGGAATGTGTAGGATAAGGAAAGTTTTAAGTAATGTGCATGATAATGTTTTAGGAAATGTGTAGGATAAGTAATGTTTTAAGTAATGCGTATTATAATGCTATACGAAATGTGTTGGGTGAGTAATGTTTTAACTAATGTGTAGGATAAGTAATGTTTCAGGAAATGTGTAGGATAAGTAATGTTTTACGGAATGTGTATGATAATGCTTTAGGAAATGTGTTGGGTGAGTAATGTTTTCACTAATGTGTAAGATAAGTAATGTTTTAGGAAATGTGTAGGATAAGTAATGTTTTACGGAATGTGTAAGATAAGTGAAGCTTCAGGAAGTGTGTAGGATAATAAGGAAAGCTTTAAGTATTGTGCATGATAATGTTTTAGGGAATGTGTAGGATAAGTAATGTTTTAAGTAATGGGTATGATAATGCTTCAGGAAATGTGTTGGATGAGTAATGTTTTAACTAATGTGCAGGTTAAGTAATGGTTCAGGAAATGTGTAGGATAAGTAATGTTTTACGGAATGTGTAGGATAAGTGAGGCTTCAGGAAATGTGTAGGATAATGAGGAAAGTTTTAAGTAATGTGCATGATAATGTTACAGGAAATGTGTAGGATAAGTAATGTTTTACAGAATGTGTAGGATAAGGAAAGTTTTAAGTAATGTGCATGATAACGTTTTAGGAAATGTGTAGGATAAGTAATGTTTTAAGTAATGCGTATTATAATGCTATACGAAATGTGTTGGGTGAGTAATGTTTTAACTAATGTGTAGGATAAGTAATGTTTCAGGAAATGTGTAGGATAAGTAATGTTTTACGGAATGTGTATGATAATGCTTTAGGAAATGTGTTGGGTGAGTAATGTTTTAACTAATGTGTAAGATATGTAATGTTTTAGGAAATGTGTAGGATAAGTAATGTTTTACGGAATGTGTAAGATAAGTGAAGCTTCAGGAAGTGTGTAGGATAATAAGGAAAGCTTTAAGTATTGTGCATGATAATGTTTTAGGGAATGTGTAGGATAAGTAATGTTTTAAGTAATGGGTATGATAATGCTTCAGGAAATGTGTTGGATGAGTAATGTTTTAACTAATGTGTAAGTTAAGTAATTGTTCAGGAAATGTGTAGGATAAGTAATGTTTTACGGAATATGTAGGATAAGTGAGGCTTCAGGAAATGTGTAGGATAATGAGGAAAGTTTTAAGTAATGTGCATGATAATGTTTTAGGAAATGTGTAGGATAAGTAATGTTTTAAGTAATGGGTAAGATAATGCTTTAGGAAATGTGTTGGATGAGTAATGTTTTAACTAATGTGTAGGTTAAGTAATGGTTCAGGAAATGTGTAGGATAAGTAATGTTTGTGGAAATGTGTAGGATAGGTAATGTTTTACGGAATGTGTAGGATAAGTAATGTTTCATGAAATGTGTAGGATAAGTAATGTTTAACGGAATGTGTAGGATAAGGAGGAAAGTTTTAAGTCACGTGCATGATAAGGTTTTAGGAAATGTGTAGGATAAGTAATGTTTTAAGTAATGGGTATGATAATGCTTTTGGAAATGGGTTGGATGAGTAATGTTTTAAGGAATGTGTAGGATAAGTAATGTTTTAGGAAATGTGTAGGATAACTAATGTTTTACAGAATGTGTCGGATAAATAATGTTTTAGGACATATGAAAGATAAGTAATGTTTTAAGAAACATATATGGCAAGAATTTACCAAGTACACAATTCTATACATGACAGTCACTTAGGTAAAGGTTACGGGTACACTGCGGCTTGTGCATAAAACCGCACCATCAATTATTGTGAAAATCATTAACAAGAAATCAGCAGAGCCGACAAGTTAATATTTCATGCAATAATCCCGAAAGGATTAATGAAATTATTGATAAATGAAATATCATTTTTTTATTGTTATAATTTTTTATATTTTTTACTGTTATTCTCAATATTAGTACTGTCATTACCATTATTATAATTATTATTTTCTCCACTGCTTCAGCAACTGTTTGGATATTGCCAATTATTATCTTTATCATTTTGTTTCGTGTAACTAGATTGTGTGTATTGAACTGAACTGAATATAGAATTTAGGCCAAAGGCCAAGCACTGGGACCTATGAGGTCATTCAGCGCTGGAACGGAAACTAACAGTAAAAGTTTAAAAGGTGTAACAGGAGGAAAGCCTCGCAGTTGCACTGTGAATCAATTATTAGAAGAGGGCGAAAAGTAAGATGGAAGAAAGAGAATATGAAAGGAGATACAGTAAAAGTAACGAAAGAGGTTGCAGCTAGGGGCCGAAGGCACACTGCAAAGAACCTCAAGTAATGCCTACAGTGCACCGCATGGGTGCACTGACGGCACTACCCCCTCCGGGGAGATTGTGTGCATTGTATTGTCTCTTCTTTGTTTATTCCATATAATTATATGGCCCTGGGATGAAATAAAGAATATTATTATTATCATTAATTATTATTATTATTATTATTATTATTATTATTATTATTATTATTATTATTATTATTTTGTTAATTCGTGATCAAAGGAAAGTTGCCGCTTCTACTCAAAAGCGAAGTTGTATGGCTGAACAGGCCTCGTTTAACTCATTCGCATAGAGGTCTGGCCATTTCCTCTTTAATTCGGGTGATTAAACCTGCCTCGCAATTAATTAACGAGGTGCCCCCGTCATCAATCATTCGGAGTGGCTAAACAATCACAGGGAAAGGTGAAAAAAAAGAGAGAGAGAGAGAGAGAGAGAGAGAGAGAGAGAGAGAGAGAGAGAGAGAGAGAGACACACAAACAAACACACAAGCACTGCTAATTGCAATGATTTTCAGGATCACCTAGATATCACAAATTGATTTACATATCTCATGTTTAACTATTGGATTTAAAAAAAAATATTTGCAGGACTTTTCTGTTAGAACAAACACACAAGACATACATGCATGTATGTATATGTATAATATACATATACATACATACATGAATATATATATACATATAATATATATATATATATATATATATATATATATATATATATATATATATATATATATATATATATATATATGTGTGTGTGTGTGTAATGTGTGGGGGGGCCGTCTCCGGAGGGCCAATGAAGAATTAGAGGAATTTATTTCTGGTGGTAGAAATTAATTTCTCGCTATAATGTGGTTCAGATTCCACAATAAGCTGTAGGTCCCGTTGCTAGGTAACCAATTGGTTTTTAGCCACGTAAAATAAGTCTAATCCTTCGGGCCAGCCCTAGGAGAGCTGTTAATCAGCTCAGTGGTCTGGTTAAACTAAGGTATACTTAACTTTTTTTTTCTGTGTGCATATAATATTATGTGAAAGTAGTACTTGAATGGAAGGCCCTTAATATAGAGGAGGGGCAAGAGTTCGTGAAGATTTAGAGGTGAATGAGGCTGTGTGTGTGGGAGCATTAGATGCAATGCTCATGAGCCTTCTGTGAAGCTGTATGAGGGAGCTAATGGTGCGGCAAGTTTCCAGCACAGGAGGCTGATCCACGATTCAGCACTTAAAGTATGCTAATGGCAGTAATTGAAATGTTTTATTTTTATGTTTAATAATAATAATAATAATAATAATAATAATAATAATAATAATAATAATAATAATAATAATAATATTAAATTTCTGACTCACATCAGGATCGAACCCAGGTCTTTCAATTGAAAAGGCCGCTGCCCACTAGGCAATAATAATAATAATAATAATAATAATAATAATAATGCAATAATAATAATAATAATTAGAAGAAGAAGAAGAAGAAGAAGAAGAAGAAGAAGAAGAAGATTAGGAGGAGGAGGAGGAGGAAGAAGAAGAGGAAGAAAAAGCCCAACTCAAACTTTATAGTCTCTAATGAATCTTTGAGAAACCCAACTGCCAGGAGTCTTGATGTCAAAAACCTATATTTTCTAAAAGTTTTCCATAACTGTGACAACTGACGCGAAACAATATCATCTGATGGATATGTGTCATTCATATTATAAACAATTCACTGGTGATTTCTCGCTGCTTCACATAATCGTTTGGGATCCGATTTTTTTAAATTTTTTTTGGGGGGAAATCTTTATGAAATTCAAAGATAAATAAGAGTGGTATAATTACCATCGTTGAGTGAAGGCTTTCTTTTAACTCCAATACGATCGACTAAAGCTGTTTCAGGAGGTCGTTTTGTTAAATGACAATGATCACATACAGAACAATGAAAGTGATTTTCAACGAAATGTCATTCGCTGGGGCATGACTAAACGGATGTGTGAGATGGAAAATCAAGTCCGTCCCCATAACGGAAAACTGAATCATCATAAAATTAAAAGAAGCTCGAATCACTGTATAGTGAAAGGAAAGAAACTTGAATCATCATATGATTAAAAGAAACTCGAATCATTATATAATTGAAAGTAAGAAACTCGAATCATTTAATAATTAAAAAAAAACTCTAATCATTATGTAATTAAAAGAACGAAACTCAAATCATCACATAATTAAAAGAAGAAACTCAAATCATCATTTAATTTAAATAAACTCAAATAATTATATCATTAAAAGAAATTTGAATCGTATAATTAAAAGAAAGAAACACGAATCATCATATAACTAAAAGAAAGAAACTCAAATCATTACATGATTAACAGAAACTCAAATCATCATATAACTAAAAGAAAGAAACTCGAATCATCATATAACTAAAAGAAAGAAACTCGAACCATCGTATAATGAAAAGAAAGAAATTCAAATCATTATATGATTACAAGAAAGAAACTCGAATCATTATATAACTGAAAGCATGAAATTCGAATTATCATATTATTAAAAGAATGAAATTCCAATAATTATATAATGAAAAGAATGAAATTTTAATCATTATAAATTAAACGAAACTTGAATCATTATATAATTAAAAGAAATAAACTCAAATTATCATAAAATTAAAAGGAACACGAATCATCACATAACTGAAGGAAAGAAACTCAAATCATTATATAATAAAAGAAAGGAACTCGAATCATTTTATGAAGAGAATGACACTTGCACGTGACGCATTCACCCATCTAGTCTAGTCTATTCCCCTAACGGAAACTCGAATCATTACATAATTCAAAGTAAGAAACTCGAATCATTATATAATTAGAAATATGAAACTCGAATTTTCACACAATGAAAAGAAAGAAATTCGAGTCATTATTTAATTAAAAGAAAGAACTCGAATCATCACGTAATTAAAGAAAAAATTCGAGTCATTATTTAATTAAAAGAAAGAACCTCGAATCATCACGTAATTAAAAGAAAGAAACTCGAGTCATTATTTAATTAAAAGAAAGAACCTCGAATCATCACGTAATTAAAAGAAAGAAACTCGAGTCATTATTTAATTAAAAGAACGGCATCTGAAAGGGGAAGCATTCACTCATCTAATTCCAATCCCTCAGAAACACCAGTTCTTGTTAACAGCCTATTATCCAGCCACCCTCTATTCATTCCTTTAAGCTCGTGTTTCCTGGTGGATTCAGCCCACCTTTCTGAACCTCCCGTATTCACTATCACAGCATTGTCCCCCCCCCCCCCCAAAGCCCCGAAATAGTCTTTTTTGGGCTTAATTCACACCCGATTTGCATGACAATGGCGATAACAATAGAAGCTATACACATCTCTTTCATCAAAATGCATGGACAGGTTAAGTGGGGTGCAGCCGTATAAACCGCGGGATATTAATAGTATTAGCGTAGGTGCATTGTTAATGTGCTGACTGGTTTTAGCTCTTTATTTCAATGCTGCTTATTCTATATGTGTGTACTTCCACTGCATCTAATGCACAAGCTAATATACACACACACACACACACACACATATATATATATATATATATATATATATATATATATATATATATATATATATATATATATATATATATATATATATAGAATTTACTGATTACTTTTTACCAGATACATAATGAAATTGTGATAGCCACAATGCCCTCTTAACTTCTTGAATTCTTCTCGCTTTTTGGATACGTTTGTCACAACAAAGCCTTAAGATCCAAGTGCAAGAAATATGAAGAAATTATGATGTCATGTAGCGGGAAACGAACCCGGGTTCCATTATCACAACTAGGTCGCGTTGCCGACCTGACGACGTGTATATATATATATATATATATATATATATATATATATATATATATATATATATATATATATATATATATATATATATATATATATATATATAATATAATATATATATATATATATATATATATATACACACAAACATATATGTATATACATACACACATACATGTATGTACGTATGTATGTATGTGTATATATATACACATGTAGATAAATAAAAGGAAAAATTCAACAATTCTTTCATTGTATAAATAACTAATTAAATAAATAAATAAATAAATAAATAAAGCAAAATGTAATTTTCCAGATCAAGTTATCCTGACTAATGATTTTTATGTAATGACTGAATGGTTACTTAAGTCTAAGGCATTTTTGTTACTTGTCCTATCCATGTTTTTTACTTACATCTTGTGAGAAGATAACACAGAGCATGGGAGAAGAATCACTAGAAATCGAAATTGGAAGAAGACAAAAGGTGAGGAGATATTAGAAGGCCTCCAAAGTAGCCTCGATTGGTCAACCCTGTCAGAGATTGGATTAATGACATTATCTGCTCTTGAATAACTTCACCATTGTGCAATGCCCACTTTTCATTTGTGCAGACCACTCAGTATTGTTAGTGTCTGCCATGTTATTTGTGTTTTTATCGCGACGCTCTTCTTTCAGAGATTTCAATATGTTGTTAGGTTTCTCAGATAAATTATTTCTTCGTTATTAAATATGTCTGTTTCTTACTCCGAACAGCTTCTTACCGTTCTCTGCAAGAAGCGCCTTGGTATGTAGCTTCCTTTTGCGCCGTTTCCTCTCAAAATTACATCATTGAAAGCATAAGGTTATAAAACATTCTTGCAGTTTTAACGCACCTCGTCACCTACATCGTTTTTTTCCAGCATAAACAAACAAATGACAATTTTTTCTAAACAATAAAAAAAAACCAAGGAAAAAATATTGGACAAAACATAAAGGTTTAATGGCGTTTTCCTCTAGTTTCTTTCCCATTTTGATTTTCCTTTTTCTCTCCTTTTTTCCTGGAACCTTTCCCCGATAGAAGCTAAAAGCGCATTGGAAAAACAATTAGACGCATAAAATAAATAAAGGTGTCAATACAGAGAGGCATTCTTGGAAATTAATGACTCCCAGGAAGACTCATCTGAGGGAAAATTTAAATAAATCAATATCCTGAAAGAATGCAGAATTCTCGAGTGTGCGTTACTTTTTACAAATAAATAATTATGAACAAACATTCGCGCATGCGTATTAGCGCACATACACATGTATATACGACGCGCAGTTTCGGGAAACCTACATCCCTGATTGAATATGTATTTCCTCTAATCTACAAACAATTTCAGAACTCGATATCTGATCCAGCAGAGCGAAACCCCGCCATGAATAAAAAGAGATAAAAAACTTTCATAAACAAAGAAGATCCTATCGATAACTGGGAATGGAAGGGTCATTCGGGCAAATCGAAAAGTCAATGACTTTGAGTGACTTTACTTAGGATTATCGTAGCCAGCAGGTCCAGCTCAGGCCATTCCAATTCTGTTATCGATAACATGCTGTCTTTCTTTTCTCTCTCTCTCTCTCTCTCTCTCTCTCTCTCTCTCTCTCTCTCTCTCTCTCTCTCCTCTCTCTCTGTCTGTCTCTCTAACTCACTCACACTCACTCTCTATCTATTTTTAATGTTATTTTTTTCGTTTCATAGAAGAAACGAATATCTTTGACACTCTATAGAGTGAGATTTCCAGGCTGGAATTGAAGTTATCAGAGAGAGCCTAAAAGGATTGGCACAAAAGCATCATGGATGCAACGTAGGTGCTTTCAGAGAGGACAGGGGGCGGAGGGGGGTGGGCGGCACCACCGGCCAACCCTTTTTCGGACATGACGGAAAGCTGAAAGAAATTTCATGTGCCGAGGCAAAATCATGACGATTTCCATCGAAAGAAAAGACGGGGAGAAAATAAAAAAAAAGAAAGGCCGATACTGAGTTGGGATTCAAATGGAGAGCGAGATATAGACCTAAAAGATATTCCGTGCATTCGAGGACGAGTGAATAACTGTTATTGTCAAGTTGGGCGTCGCCATGACAGATGCAAGAAAGGGAGGATATGCGCCGGAGTTGTGGTACAAAAGAGCTCCTAAACCGACGAATTCGTCTAACTAAAAGGAAGACGGATTTAACAATGCATACATGCACGTAGATTTGTACAACAGACCCAACACTGAGCTATATATGTATGTCCATTATTATATATATATATATATATATATATATATATATATATATATATATATATATATATATATATATATGTGTGTGTGTGTGTGTGTGTGTGTATACTGTATATATATACCTATAAATGTATATGAATATATTACATATATTTATCATATTTATAATATATCTGTATATAAATATACGCATATATAAACATATATATGTATACATATACATATATAATCATATATATATATATATATATATATATATATATATATATATATATGTATGTATATATAATACACACACACACACACACACACACATACATATATATATATATATATATATATATATATATATATATATATATATATGTATATATATATATATATATATATATATATATATATATATATATATATATATATATATATATATATATATGGATTATAAAACGATGGAAAGGCGCACAAACTATTGAGAAGATGACGGGCTGTTGGAAAAGATGCATCGTTATTAACTTTTTGGAGGAGAGAAGAAGAGAGAGGCCTTGAAATACTGTGCCAGACGGTATGCATTGCCGCGGTTTACGAAAGGAAGAGCATTAGCATAAACGAGCGTTGGTGCGTGCAAGGGGTAAGATGCAGATCTTGGGAGGGGGGTCGACACGCTCCTGATGAGCCTTCAATATTATGGGCACGTATGAAGGGGTTAATCCTGTGGAAGGTTTAGACACAAAGATCTGTACACTTATTATATATTGTATGTATGTATGTATGTATGCATATTTTATATCTATACATATACATATTTTATATATATACATGTATATATTATAAATATATATATATATATATATATATATATATATATATATATATATATAGACACGCATATACAAACACACACACACATATATATACGCGTGTGTATGTGTTCAATTCCATAGGCCTAACAAATCCATCCAACCTACATTAGTTTTAGAAGGAAAACTCGCTCCATCCCTTGATATACACTTCGCCAGAGGGCAACAGAGGAAGCACTATTCCAATTAGAAACTGGGAATCCGGCCGGGGATAAAAAGGTTAAAGACCTGAGGAGTGGGAATGACTTCTGCTTCGTTTGGGAAGGCGAGGGGGAGGCGTTGAGATGAAGGACGTTGTGGTTATTGGATGAGAGAGATGCAATCAAACCAAATGGAAAACGGGCGGGCGCGAAGAGCACAGCAAACAAATCGGCAAAAACGCTACAAGCAAAGACGTCAGCAAAGGAACCTCTTGGTGGCATAAAACTTTAAATAAAAAGATCTCAACTCGGTAACTAGGCCGATGTCCTCTTTCATACTGCGTCGATGACCTAACTTCGTGGAGCTTCCGAGAACTCTGACCTTTGACCTGTTTGTATGGACACTTCGGAGAGTACCGTTGTTGGATAACCTTCCCTTCAAATCAATCAGTAAATGTCACAGACAAAGACATTACCTAAGAGAACTCTTGGTGGTGGAAATCTTTAAGTAAAAAGATCTCAGGTCAGTAACTAGGCCGATGTCCTCTCTTATACTGCGTCGATAACCTAACTTCGTGGAGCTTCCGAGAACTCTGACCTTTGACCTGTTTGTATGGACACTTCTGAGAGTGACGTTGTTGAATAACCTTCCCTTCAAATCAATCAGTACATGTCACAGACAAAGGCATTACCTAAGTGAACTCCTGGTGAAGGGGATCTTTCAGTAAAAAGACCTCAACTCAGTAACTAGGCCGATGTCCTCTATATCATACGGCGTCGATGACCTTACTTCGCGGAGCATCCGAAAACCCTGACCTCTGACCTGTTTCTATGTACACTTTAGAGCGCGACTCCGTTGAATAACCTTCCCTTCAAATCAATCAGTAAATGCCACAGACAAAGACGTTACTTAAGAGAACTCTTGGTGGTGGAAATCTTTAAGTAAAAAGATCTTAACTCAGTAACTAGACCGATGTAACTCTATATCATACGGCGTCGATGACCTTACTTCGTGGAGATCCGAAAACTCTGACCTCTGACTTGTTTCTATGTACACTTTGGAGCGTGACGTCGTTGAATAACCTTCCCTTCAAATCAATCAGAGAGTTTCAGTAAGTAAAAGGGTTAGAAAAAAAGGAGGGTCTTCCATCACTGTGCAGGAAATAATTGACTCCAGGAAAAGCAAGTCGCCTTTGACCATTACCTGAAAGTTAGCGGGGCCACCCAGCAACTGCCCCAACATATTTCCGAGGCGGGCCGTCGCCATATATATATTAGTAAGTTTTTTCGTGACAATAATCTAGAACATAGACACCGAACTTATCCAAAAAAAAAAAGGTAAGTAAAAAAAGTCCCAAGCTGCAAGAGCCAATCTGAACGAAATTGAACTCTGTTTCTATCTCTCGGTTTTTCTTTCGCACTACATCACTTGTTCATTTTTTTTACCTATATATTACTTTTTAGCTGACACCCTCTCCCTTTTCCATTTTGGCCTGATGCTCCACTTTGTGTTTTTCATTTCTTAATATTTTTTTTTAGCCTGGGAATTTTGTATTTCCCTTATTTTTCCCCACCCATAGATTTTTGAGTCCAGATTTTTTGTCACGGCAGCACCAGCAGCCTTTTTTAGCCTTTTTTTTCGCCCTTTTTTCTAACTCTTTGCCCATTTCTCTTTCTGCTCATTGGGCCAGAATGAAACTACTGAAGTGTCCAATGCAAAAGTTCCCTCTCTCTCTCTCCTCTCTCTTTCTCTTTTTTAACATATTAAACAAAGACCCAAAGTTTTTTTCTTTTTTTAGGTTAATTGGTCAATTAACCGCTTTTGAGCGTTGGTTTCTGATAACCGTGTTTTGCCTTTATTTTATTGGAAATCCATTAGCCGCTTCGCTATTCTATATTCCATCGGATATCTATTGTTTACTTTTTTTCCATCTTTTCTTTCTTTGCTGCTGCTGATGCTTCTATGAAACTAACTTTTTTTTGGGGACGGCGCCCAGTCGGCTCTCTCATGTTCACATTACTTCGAAAGCGTGAATTCTTGAATATTAGGGAATGGTCATTCTGTATTTTTGGAAATTGGACAAAATTTTACCTTCACTATTGAAAATTGGTTTTAAAATAAATGTTGTATTAATCTGTAGCTTTTAACGTATACTATATACTAGCATGAAAGATAAAAAATTCCTTATGTATGCACTTTCACTTTTACTGTGCGAACATCTGTTAACATCTCAGTGTATATGTATGCATATACATATGTGTGTGTATATATATACTGTATATATATATATATATATATATATATATATATATATATATATATATATATATATATATATATATATATATATATATATATATATATATATATATATATATGTGTGTGTGTGTGTGTGTGTGTGTGTGTATGTACATAAATATACATATTAACAGATCTTCGTGCACACAAATCAGTATTATTATGAATACATTCAGACGATTTCATTCGCATATTTTATAAGGTTGCATCAATGACCAGACAATTTTCAGGAGACCGCTTAACGATCAAAAGTCTTAATGATGTAATTCAATGTACCAGAAGATATCCCCTCACTACGAAATACAATGTGGTATTCTCTTGTCGAAATAGTGTTGTTGAGTCATACCGTATTCTTCACTCATTCAGTTCTGGACTCATTGGGATACAGGTGAGGTGACTCGAAATTCATACAAGTTTTCTTTCGAGTCATTACGATAATTTAAATTGATTATGGTATTTTCATCATAATGCGCTTTACCTCCCCCTCCTTTTCTTAAACATCCTCGCTCTCAACAGAGGATTTTTAAACATTTCTTCTAACAATAGCCAGCCTATTGTATTGCTACACGATCTGATTTTGGGTGCATTCACGATACTTGTCCTGTTTTCGCAATTGTATTTAATAAACTGACCATCATTAGTCAAGACTTGAAAGCCATAAGTACACAGTGACCGTCCATATTTCTGATATATATTTCACCCCTTTCCCGGCAATCTTCCCGTGCAATAAAAAAAATTAGACAAAAAATGCGCCGAAGTTTCTTCGGCGCAATCGAGTTTTCTGTACATCGTATAATCAAGGACACCGAAAATAGATCTATATTTCGGTGGTCTCGGTATAATGCTGCAAGAGCTACGGCTCATGAAACTTTAACCAAATCCAGGTGGTGGTCTATCCTATACCGTTGCCAGATGCACGATTATGGCTCACTTTAACCTTAAATAAAATAAAAACTACTGAGACCAGAGGGCTGCAATTTGGTATGTTTTATGACTGGAGGGTGGATGATCAACATACCAATTTGCAGACCTCTGCTTCTTTAGTTTTTAAGATCTGAGGACGGACAGAAAAAGTGCGGACAGAAAAAAGTGAGGACGGACAGCCAAAGCTGACACAATAGTTTTCTTTTCAGAAAACTAAAAACATTCATACAACCATGCTCTTAATTATTGTTCACACTTCCGGTAAACACTTCACATCCCCCTACAAATGACCAATAACATAAAAAATAAAAAAAAATATATACCCACACTCTTACAACTAATGAAAGATAAGATTAAATCACCGTATCATAAAACCATTACGTACTACGGCATTGCCACAATGTTGGAGGACCAATCAACATGATATACTAGCATTTCTTCGGTGACATAACTGTCATGTCCCTAGGCCTACAACCAGATGATTGATAAAATGATAGATTTGGAGATACCTAGCATCTAAACAAAAGGTTATCGACCCTAAGAGATACAGAATACTATAAAGCACAAAAGCTTTAAATTGCTATTAGCTTCAAACTATGGTAAACAGCCACCTGACATACTTCTTTTTACTTAACCCTTTACCTTGAAATTAGTGGTTATGCGTTAAGTAATTCTCGTCTTGTTCTTCGTATACTGGAGGAGGAACAAAATACATTAAGGAAATCACAATAGACTATTTTATGGGCCTTATTTGCGTTCTTTGATTAAAAGTCAGTTATACATTAAAGTTCTTTAAGCAAATGCAATTAAGTTAATCTGTAAAGAAATAACGAATATTGCGAGTTATTTGAACGTTCCACTAACCTGTCTATCTAAAAAAAACGTTCAAAAGTCCATTATTAATTTAATGACCATTTCAAATAAATCTACAAAGAAATTATAACAAATTATTCAATGTGTTAAGGAATTAAATAATAAAATAACGATTTAGCTAGGTGTCACACAAAGCTTACGACCTAAACTTCGTTGCAAATTACAGATTTTAGATTTCTCCCCTAAACATTTCAATGTGGCAGGAACAGTTAAATAACAAATAAAATTTTAACAAAATATGGCACAGGTTTGCGAATTACTGAAAATTAATTTTTATTTATTGAAAAGGTCGGGACAATCCTGTCAAAAACTGAAAGAAATATTCTCTTCTTTTGTAATTATAACAAGGCGTTCAAAACACTACAATAGGTGACACTAAATTCTATTCATGAGCATTTAATAGTGACTGATGCTAGTCCCTTTTCTGAAAGTTTTTACGTGAAGGCGAAATTAAAATCGGAATATGAATATTAATATTCCAACTTCTCACCTGAGAAGAAGGAATTAAGAGTCGTTGGACAGCAAGATAAAAAGATCCGGAAAATAAATGAGATAAATTACAAGGAACTCAAGGCAGGAACTTGGAGAAAACTCCACAGCTGCACTGAAAAGTAATAGTAAAGGATGTTGGACAGCCAGATTGAAGAGTGGAAGAGGGAATGGAGGTAAAGTAAAAGTCTAAAATGTGTTTGCAGTTAGGGGCAGATGGGGTGCTGCAAACAACCGCAGGTAATGTCTACAATGCACCATGTGAAGTGTACTGTAGCGCTAACCCCCTGCAGGATCAAATAAATAGAGAAAATAAGAGAACATAATATTAATCGTACAATATACTGTACAGTCTAGAATAAAAATAGGAAAATAAATGCGCCGCCTGAGGCCGGCTTACCAAATCATATACGAACTATTTTTTATGCAAATGTCATCATTAACTGATGAACGTTCTTGTGTGCTTTTAAAAAATGAAACTATATCGCTAATAATGAGTTTAAAATGTCTCCATTCTCAGCAACATAGTACTCGAACAATATTGCCTTGAGTCATAAACAGTACGTGGATATTTTTTTTAAATGTCAAAACAGCTTTGATCGAAGATATACAATATTACAAAACATCTTTTTAAACAGATCTCGTATGATTAATTCTTCACATACATATATAGATACGTACGTATATACATAGAGAAACATGAATATATACACACACGAAACATACATACATACATATACACACATATATATACATACATATAAATATACACATATACTGTATATATATATATATATATATATATATATATATATATATATATATATATATATATATATATATATATATATATATATATATATATATATATATATATATATATATATATATATATATATATATATATATATATATATATATATATATATATATATATATATATATATATATATATATATATATATATATATTATATATCGTTTGGCAGAGGTGGCTCCCAAAAAATTGAAGACAGTGACCATTACCATAACCATGCTTAATGTGCTGAACCATGAATGAATCCCCCGTACAGAACACTTCCACACCATAAGCTTCTTCGTACTTACATACAGAAGTCGTCTAAACCTCTATGCATGCATTATTCACCTCCATCTTGCAGGTACTCGCTCACTTCCTGAATGTTGAGGCCCTCTCTTTCTAACACCTATTTCACCCTGTCTCCATGGTCCTCTCCTCATTTCTCCTGACGATATTGGACTGTAGCCACCTTTTTTATCCCTCTACGTATCTCCAAATTTCTCATCCTTTCGATGCTTCTTTCTTTCTTCCATTCTTTCTTTTTGTCTTTAAAGTTTCAACTGAAAACCCTTATGGAGAAATCAACAGACTTTACACCCAGGAGGGCTCCGAAAGGATACCAGTTTGCAGAGAAAAAAATTTATAAAAGGTGATTAAATAAACAAATACGATGGAATAGAAAATGAATCCTATACACTTGGAATTCAGGAGACGTCAGCAGCAGACAGCAGGAATGAATTTCTCCTCGCTTAAATATTTGGAGGTTAGAAGATTTCACATCTGCTCTAGGCAAACTATCCCACATTTTAACTGTAACCAAGACAAGACTACTTCTTATGCCCTATGGTTAACTAGAGCCCATTGAAAAACAAGACAAACGAAACTTCCACAGTCGTCCTGCATATATTGAAACCCCCCGGCAGGAAAATTGCTTAAAGGAACATTTAATTAGCTTACCCTTCAGTTTATAGCTTTTTCCTTACTAAGAAATGCCTTCCAAATAATTTGGATAGAATGCAGGGAAGAGCCGGAATAAGTTGATCTCTCCCTTGATGGCTAGGTGAATAAGGTCACTCTCACTGTAATTCCAACCCCAAAAGGGATACTTTCTAATCCTGATCTCAGCAGCAAGCCTCATCATACACAATCCACTCTGAGTGTTAGTCATACCCGAGTTGAAGTGAATGCAACATTCATGGCTTGTGTGAATTGTTTATGCATTGGGCATCGCGGGGGGAAGCCGCAAAACTGGAGGAAAAATTGTTTGGAAGAAAAGGAAGGTAACGGGGAATATTAAGAGTAACTTCGCTTGACTTGGCGGAAGCCAGTTTGAGTGACGAAAGAAAAGTGGTTGGCCCATGAAATGCACAAACCTAAATGTAACAAGATATGGTGGACTAAGTGTCAGAGAAAATGAGACTACAAATTCATGATTAGCTTTGTTGAAGTTTTCAGTCGAAGTGGCAAGGAAGAACAAATTTGTTGTTCATACCGGGACTGAATTAAGTCTGCTTTGTAGTACTGATGTGTAACCTAGCGAGTACTGAAAGAGTCTCACTACTTAAAGGGGATAAACAAAAACAAACCCTTTAAAAGTGGGAGGACGAGAAAGAGCGAATAATCAAATGAAAGAGTACGAGATTGACTAACCTCCCCTTTACATTACACCAAATGACCAAGTCTGGTAATGTAATCCTGTACCACGGCATACAACAATTTAATGTGATTTTATATTTAGCGTCCTTTTTCGCGCTGAAATAAATAGGCAAATTTCATTTTGACTCGATAAACGAAGAGCATAATTGGACGTCTGCTCACATGGTCGTATTATTTTCCTCAAAGAAAACGGAAAAAGAAAATATGACAAAAAAACAAGGCAGTTTTTCCTTGAAAATAATAGACTCGTTTACGCTGAAAACTGTGAGGAAACAACATTGAACAGCAGTCAACAATGATGAACCTAATGAACCCTCCCCCACACGCCTTTTGTCTCGTTCAAGAAAATAGAATTACCGCAACGGTTGAAAGAACATGAGAAAAACAATTAAAAAATACCCCTATCATTGTTATTATTGCGTATGTGTAGCAAAATACAATTATAACAAAATATTATTACACACTCGCAGATATAGTACAAAAGAGATCAGGATAAGTTAATGATAACCCGGATATAGACCGCCAATAAGAACAAATTTCACAACAGCGGGGGCAGTGCCGTCAGTGCACCTCACGTGGTACACTATAGGCATTTCTAAAGGGTGCCCACAGCGTCCCATTGGCCTCTAGCTCCATCCACTTTTTAACCTTTTACTCTACCTCCATTCCAGTTTCCTGTCTTCAGTCTTGCTGTCCAGCCTCTCTTTACCATTACTTTTTCAGTGCAACCGTACGGATTTTTTCAATGTTCTACCTTTAGGTTCTGGAACTTCAGTAACCTTATTTTATGGATCTCTTTATGTTGATGTCCAACCACTACAACTCCCTCTATTCACACTGTCTGAAGCGCCGAATAGCCGGAACTTTCCCAGTGTTTGGCTTGACATTTTAATTACATAAAATCAACCAATGCGAAAAAATTGCTAAGCGAACCACTATAAGGATGCTTAAGAAAGTGTTTTACCTTTCACATAAAATTTATGGGACACAGAACAAAGTAACGACTTCTACTAGAGTTCGGATACGAAACTGATGAATTTATAGAATTAATCCACGACTTTCCAAAGTTCCGGTTAAAACATCTCTTGATGAGTGATATAAATTCTTCCCAAAAACTAGTTGTTAATGAACATTTGTTCCAACTTTAACAACATACCACCGAGAGAAGTATAAAAAACTATCAGTGCAATAATCTTCTTAATCACAATACATATTTTCATTATCTCTGCATGCGAGGAATAATCCAGACAAGGTTAATTAATACTCCAATAAAAAAAACTCACAGAATGAAAATTTAGCCTTAATACGGATATGTCAAGGCAAAACCAACGGTGGTGTCATTTTGTCCACCATAATCAGCCATTTCTGTTCTTCCTAGCACCCTACTGTAAAGTCTTACTGCTATTGGGAGACATCTTACACCATGGGGTACACAACCCTAGACTAGAGGCTCCACTACCCTATGTCATTGCATTTGTAATGTCATCGTCATTCCATTTGTAATTCATTCCTTCTGCAATTCAAAGAGCAACAATTTATGAACAATAAAGTTTTCAAATATACTTCCATAAAACGTTGAAAAATTAAGCAACTGTTGTCTGCTCTTTATTTGAAGCTGTACCTGGTAAGAGAAACGGAGGCTACAGTTTTTCTTTTGTTTTTCTGAAAATGCTTTCCTACAAAAGGGGAGGACGGAAAAACAATAGCTGCCACCACTTTCATTCTTTTCATCATGATGAAATTGAAATAGGGGATAAGCTGTTTACCAAGGAGACAAACACAGCAACAGATGCTTAAGAAGACTCATCAGCAGCACAGCAAACCCACAATCGAGGCCCCTTTCATTATGATACCTTATCCTCTCCGTATGTCCCGTACTTTGTATGTATTCTTCACTCCCTCCTCCCAACATTAGCGAATTAAAAGCTATTTTCATCAAACTACTCTCATTCATTCCCTTTATGACCAAACCACCACAAAACACTAATCCATCGTTTCACCTACGCGAACCTTTATACCAGTTTTTTGTATTCTATTTTCATCTTTCTTGCTTTCACGCCTTCAACCAACCCACGCCAGTTAAACTTTTAGTTTTATGTCTGCTTCAACCAAAAGATAATCAAGATAAATCCTTGTCACTCCTTTTCTTCATAACATTCAGCAGCCTCCTGTTTCATCATTTCTACACTGTCACATAATCTAACCAAGTCACTACCAGACTACAGTTTCTTTCCTTGGTATACGCAAGAATATATATATATATATATATATATATATATATATATATATATATATATATATATATATATATATATATATATATATATATATATATATATATATATATATATATATATTTTTTTTTTTTTTTTTTTTTTTTTGAAACCACGCACTTCTAACAATCGAGCTCTATATACTTACACAAGACACTATCTATTTTCATTCATTCACGAACCCCATACATACAAAGTACACGATTTCTTTCTGTCACATAATTTTAATTTCTATTGATTTGCAAAGCCTCCCATTTTTCGTTCTCCACACCCAGCTAGACATATTCATAACCTCTACAGACTACTTCACTCATTCTTTCCAGTTCCCCAACTATTTATACTCAGTCTTAAACATTTGTCCCCACATTCTTTCTGACACTGCGTGAGCTGAGGAGGGCACGCTATGACCTTTCAATTTTGTCTTGTTAAGCGTCGTAGAGAAGTTAGCTATACACGCTTAAACGCAAATATAATACATTCTTCCGCTTAAACAGATATATGTGTGTGTGTGTGTGTGTATACACACATATATACACACATATATATATAATACATAAACACATACAACACACTTTCCCCTTAAAACGAAGTTGCTCCCGAAGGCGTTAGCCTTCCTGTTTCTCAGCAAGTACTTTTGGGGTGAGATTGTTAGCCCCATGCCCTTTCCCATCGTATTTGCGACCAAAATAGCTGAATAATTACAAGTTATCTATTGTTTATGTAGGTCAACAGAGGCAAAATGGGATTTAACGGGACGAGCTTAAACCGTTTCAAACTGAACAGGAAACGGCCCGGGATCTGTAGCTGTACAGAGTAGTAGTGTTCGTCTACCAGACAAGGCCACTAGCTTAGGCCCAGAACATAAGACTACCATCTTCACCCTTTGTGGAGAGGGATTAGAAACGTTACGGTTACGCTTACAACCATCCCTTCTAGTTGGAAGATGTATAAAGCGCAAATAAACTATTGAGAATATATGTACAACAGGAATATAAGTTCGTATGCAAATTTTATTTATCAGGGTCTTCGTAAAGAGCCACCGTCCAGAAATCAACTTCTAATCTTTCCGACAGCAGCAATTTGTTATCCATCAGACAGGTAGATTCCACAGCTTTATCAAACTCTAAGTGATTTTCATGTTCAATGTAATTCAATCCCGATGAATAACGACTTCAAAAGGACTCGTTTGACCTTGTAGTACATTTAACGATATTCTGACATGAAAACTGGAATTGATTAGCTCTAATGTTCAATAAATCAATCCGGTTTTGCGTAACTATGCGTTTTGCGTAATTAAAGGCGTAAGCATAGTTTAATTAACCCAAACTTGGAATTAAGAGCTCTATTGAAATCACGACGACCAAACTTAGCTATAAATCTTGAAGTAAAAAAGAAAAAAAAATTGCCCATTGACATTCGTTGGCTGCGAAACACGGTTAAAAATTGGAATCTAAACCATTCACATAAATCTGGGAACCTGAATTAAATTCAACCTTGAATACAGTCTTCTGAACT
>NC_089745.1:51028993-51036493 GCF_040412425.1 Macrobrachium rosenbergii
TAATGGACAATGACAACATGAGAAAAGAGAGTAGTCACAGAGCGGGTGAATCGTGAAAGGTGGCAGGCCGGTATCTGCATAATAGGGGGAAAAGAGGGAATGATCTGACGATGCCATGGTGGGAGTGTAGCCAACTCTCCTTTAAGGAAGTGAAGTACGTATACTGAATATGTATGAATGAGAGAAGGTTCACACTTTTGAAATCATTTATTAAATACATATGGCATAAGAAGAACTTATAGGGTGAGAAATGTGGAGATATGCAGAATTGGTAAAACAGTTAAAGTGAGTATTTTGAAATGGTTTGGTTATATATGAGAGGAAGACTTAAGATAGGGTTAGCTAGATGTTGGTGAATGAGATATTAGAAAGGTATATGACTTCATATCCAGGAAGTGTGAGAACAGATGTAAGACAGGTGTATGGGGAAATCTATGACGCGACTGATGTGGAAGTTTTATTACACAGACAGTTAATCGAAAAGTCACAGTCAGTAAACTGCGACTGTGACGGTGACCGTTGCGATGTTTTTTCTCTGGAGTCACCCCTTTCTAGAAGAAATACTTTAACTTTAAAAAGAAGATTTATACGTGTATGTGTATGTATGCAAGAATGCGGGTTTAAAAAACTCCAAGCGCTCAAAGAACACAAACGTTCAGTAATCACAAAAAAATCGATTGTAGGTTCACCCAACTCTTTTCCCTTCTTTCTCATTCTCCTGTTTCCACATTGGTTTCTTCCCTCAGTTTTCAGCTACTGGCACTATTCTATTCCACCCAAGACCAAGGCATATGTATACTGTATAATGGTATTTCTAAGATGCATATGATATTGTACCCGCAAACGAACCTCTTTTCGGTAACTCTCTTCATCAGTCACCTGACGTTCTTTGATAGACAAAGCAACGACCTTTTGACTGATGCATCAGACATAATCGACTCTCTGAGAAGTTTCGTATTCCGAAGATCTGAGCGTTCATGGCATCATATTGATAACCCTGTTGAAAAGACTAAGATATTCAATAAAAGTGTTCGGTATTCTTTACCAGATTCATTCTCCTGAATAGTTTCGAAAGGAGGAATAATTAAATTCTTTCCTAGTGGAAACACACGAGATATTAATTAAGAAAAGTCAAATACATTAAAAATCTATTAGTTTTTAAAGGTGGACTGAGTTTTTACGTGACTGGCTTATAAACATTAAAAACTATATGGAAAAATGGAGATTTCCAAATGAATTATTTACGTCTGGCAAATCTCAAACGCAAACAGTCTGATACACAGTCAACAGTTTGTGTAGAAAGTATTGACGGTACATAATGTTGTGGAGACTGAATACTACATGCTCGTCAGTGCACTTCAGTAGGTGAAAATATAAATGTAAAACTCAAAAGCTGATTGGCATATTGTTGTCTAATATAAATACTTATAAGATTCATTACAGTGTAAGGGAACATAAAAGTCTTATGAGCAAATATATAACATGCCAACTGTTTTCTTCGAAAATGCAAATACATTTAACGCCAAAAATTAGTAAAAATGCTTCAGTTCTGTACTTTAGGACAAACAAAGGTGACTTTCGCAATGGTCAAAAAATCATACCAAAAGTAATAATAACTTTTGCACATCACTTTGAGAAAATACAATAAATTTATACCACTGCGGCAAAACCATTGAGTTTCGTATTTTGTATTTTGACGAAGAGGTGTACAGAAGAAGCACTCAGTCAAAGCATGGCGGATTTTTTCGTAACGTTAACAAACCAAGAACTGGACTGCAACGAAACATAAAACTTACAACTGATCGTTGGCCTGTTTCCTGAAAATCCGGGCCTGGATGCGGACGATCCAGATAGATAAGAATACAAAAGAATATGCCGTGACCGAATGTTTTTTTTTTTTTAGAAGATTCTGACCAACTGGCTAAACATTCTTCTTATCTTCCATACTCGATGAAGAATACGATCTACACCATAAAAAGAATATAATAAACTGGTTGTTCAGAGCCAATTTTCCTATAGTTTCCGGAAACATTTTGGAATGGCTCTCGGAAAAAGTATGACCTTTCAGAAATTCTAGCAATCAGTGCTTCATTTTCTTCGTAACATCTCTATCAGTATCGAGATCCTCATCAATAATACCAGAGATATCTTAAGAAATTTGCTTGGGATTTTTGTCGGCCTCCTCGTGAATATCGTGAGAATTTCATGATAGCCACTTAATTATTTAGGCTATAAGCACCGGAGGCTGCAAGGCGAAAAAACAAACAAATACATAAATAAACAAACAGTGGCGAACAAAAACAACAGGTAGCACTTGCAGAATCTTTTTTGGGACAGACTAAATTAATCACCGTTTTCAAATGTGGCAACATACATTCTCACTTTCCAACTAATTAAGAAGAAATTATTTTTCTTAAAAATTACAATAATAAAACTCGTCAAATCTTTCATGAGACAAAAGACACAATTAATCACAGTTTTAAAATGTGACAACATACATTATTATACCATTGCAACAATTATGAGGAAATTTGTCCGTTTGAAAATTATTTTAATAAAACGTTCTATCAATCCTTTGCAAACACACCAGGAAGGCTCGCGTTGCGAGAAAGTGTTTTGTTGCATATGCAAGATGTCACTGTTGCTAACGACATCCTGGTGGCGCTCCATAATAAATGCGGGGTGAAGAAATTACGACTCAGATTCGGCGGTTTTCTTTTCATTCGAGGAAATGTTTAACGCTTCTCTTGATCTGTGTTTTAAAGGGTCTGCCCAACCCTTTAGAGAAAAGATTGCTTTCATTCACTGCTTATTTTTATTACTTGGAGATCAGCTCAGTTGAAACTGGCCACTTTTTTAGTTTTCTTTAAAAGAACACTGTGTCTGTCAGTCGGCGCTTTTTCTGTCCGCCCTCAGATCTTAAAAACTACAGAAACTAGTGGGTTGCAAATTGGTGTGTTAATCATCATCCTTCTAATCATCAAACATACTAAATTGCAGCCCTCTAGCCTCAGTAGTTTTTATTTTATTTAAGGTTAAAGTTAGCCATAATCGTGCGTCTGGCAACGCCATAGGACAGGCCACCATCAGGCCGCAGCTGAAAGTTTCATGGGCCTCGGCTCATACAGCATTATACGCTGCACAGAAAACTCGGTTTTTTACTTGTTTCTTTTTCTTTTCACTTAGGCGTTACTTACCTTTTTTAAATCTGGATTGGAAAACACAAGTATAAAAGTATCTCTATAGAACTGCGATGGGAGTTTTCCCGATGGAATAAAGGTAGACTTCGAGTGTGAAATTTTTAAACCTTTAACACTTCAGAAATTTGGGAAATAAGTCAATGACAGTATACTGTTTTTCTACACCGAAACTCATATATCCATAAAGTAGTTTAGCTAAATAAACCTACTTTTCTTTACAGCGAAGGTTGTGGGTGGGGATTTCGCTTTTCTGCTTATCTCCTTAGCCAGACTAATTATGACCCACCATTCTCACGACTTACAAAACTCAATATTCATATCGTTATATACAGTATATACTGGATATATTACATATATACTGTATTATATATATAATATATATACATACATACAGTATACACACACACATATATATATATACATATATATACAGTATATATATATATATATATATATATATATATATATATATATATATATATATGTATATATATATATATATATATATATATATATATATATATATATATATATATATATATGTGTGTAAACAGTATATACATACATAAGTAATTAAGAAAATTAGTAAAATAGAATGCTGACATCTGTTTTCTGTTCACGTAATGATCTCACTTCACAGTGTGCAGACAATGGCAAAATATCATGACCTGAAACAAATACAAAAATTAGAGTAAAAGGCTGGTGTGGTACGTGGGTGAGAAGAGAGTGCAGCAGGTAGAAATAGTAAGTTCAAAGCTCATGAAGAGAGTAAGTATGAGTATAAATCACAAGTGTTATAAATGCCCACAAAACTTCTTACTCGAAAAAAATAAAAAAAAAAAAGACAAGGAAAAAATACAGAAATAGTGAAAGGACTTAAAATAATCTTTGTAATATAATCTGTGGACAAACCAAGTGGGCCTGCAGGCAATAGAGTAAAGGGAGGCTCTGAGCACAATAAATACCAAGTAACTAAAATGATTCTGGAGGTAAGCAAATACTGATTCCACGATATAGCAGCGGCGGGCATTGACAGAATTATTTGCAAAATCGTTAGACTTTGAAATCTGGGAGTTTATATTACCAGAATCTGAAACTCCTGTATACAGCGGAACTGGATAATCAGAATAAAGTATGTTTACTTTATTTTGAAATGATTGGTGGCATGTAGAAATCCAAGTGACTTCTAATGTCACTAGTGGAGTGGTCCTAAACAAAGTTTGAAATTTTTAAAATTCAGTTTTAAGTTAGGCTTAAATGATAGGTATCGCCCCCAAGTTTTCCGTAATGCAGTCGGCAGCGTTATATTTATATCTAGTAGGCTTTCAAAGTCTGAAATACCTTTGTGCACAAAGAAATTAGATTTCATTTGATCACAAGTAAACAAAAAATATCGAGCTCTTAATCGTACAATGTGACTGACATTTATTGGCTAATATGTAATTTTGCTCCTCTTTCTAAAAGCTTTTGTTCAATCCAATTTGGTAGTTAGAAAACAGACGATAAAATCTCACAAATAAATAAACTAAAATCAACCAAAAACGATATATTTAATATAAATTAAAAGTACCAGAACTGTACAGGATCTGCTTCTAAAGGTTTTTCCAAACGAGGTCCATTCCAGAAGCAAAAAAGAAAATTGTGGAAAAACGCGGTAGAAGGTCAGCTTCATTACACAGTCGATCTGGAATTACTGACACCAAAATTGGCCCGACTTTCACCTTCAGGTTTTTACAGTGGCCAAACTCGGGGGTTAATTATCTTCCCGAAGGACTTATTTGAGATATTATTCATTGCCTAATCTCTGTCGAACTCCAACTTTTCGGATTTTCAGTTCTCCTCTTTGTAGAGAATTGGTGAGGAATTTCGATGAGTTTCGATTTACTTTTTTACATCTTTGAAATAATGTCGCTAAAAAAGAAATTTTTTTATAGAAAATCTAAAACTAAATTACTTTTACTTGATGATTCTTCGTAACTAGCTACGACAAAACCTCGAATTTAAATTGGGGGTTAAGTTAAAAATATAATAACTGTTCTCAAAACTATACTTCACGCGGAGATTAATCATTTGTATAACCGAGTATCGGCAAAAAAAAAAAAAGGGTTACGTAACTGAATGAAACGCAGATATCTGGAGTTAAAAGCTATTAATCTGAAGCATTAATATCCAACATAGCTATTCTTGCGATGGTGTATTCTGGAATCATTTTCCTGTAGTTTAATGAAAATATTGCAGTTGAGCCAAAATGAAAGAACGTTGAAGAAGAGAAAAAATAATGAAAACTAGGGCTAAAAATACAGAAAATTTACAGACGAGCAAATCTCATTAAAAATAAAATAAACAAAGGTCAATGAAAAAATGAGCGACTGATGCAATCGTTTGAAATGAAAACAAAAACAAAACCACAATAACACTTAGGAGACGGTTTACCTTTGCCAAGGCCACTGGACAGTGAATAAATAAACTGGTAACAAAGACTGCATGAAATTATCACGTACGGAAATAAACATGTAATATGAAAAGGACAGGCCAAATATATAGCATTCAAACATTCGAAAGTCTTTTGTCTTCATGACAATTAATAGTCTACTCAAAATTTTATCCGTAACGTTAATCATCTCTAGATATTGGATATATGTGGCAAGTTTCATCAAATTCAGTTTAGCCATTTTTGAGACACTGACAGAACACACACACACACACGCACACACACACAAATACTGTACATACACACACACACACACACACACACATATATATATATATATATATATATATATATATATATATATATATATATATATATATATATAACATTCATATATACATAACCCTAACGTCATCATCAAGAGGTTAATGATAATAATAATAATACCGACGGCAATAAAGCGAGCATTAACAAAAGGAGCCATTATAAATTTATAAATAGAATAAACGCTTGTCATTTTATTACTCGTTCGCAAGTTGCGAAACAAAACAAATATATATGAATATATGAAAACAGCTGCTTCTGTCAAGCGTCAAATGAAGACACGAACGACTGATGATGCCTGTCAATTTCATAAACAATATTAGAAGGAATCTCACAAAGAAATTTAACATTTGTATGATATCATCATATTGTGAAGACACTCATATATTTCCCCAAAAGAGACACAACATAGGTATTCATGATTCTTGTCCAAGAAACACAATATGCATTCACAAATTTACTGAAACAACCTACAGTTTTCTCGACTGAAAAAACCTATTTCACTTGTGGCATAACAATTAAAAAAAAATTACTGCGACCGCGGGTTATTTTGAAAGCAGCATATTACATAAAGGGAAAATTAATTACATGATTTTCAGCCTGGAAGCTTCGCAGTTAACGGCAGCACGTATTGAACGGCCCCGACAAAAGCAAATTGGATGATTAATACCTTCGGCCAATCAGAAAAATAAATGCCTCTATTTATGACGGTACTGTCTGCAAATGAAAGTACTCCCCGCTAGTGAAAGTACTTCTGCCAATGAAGATATTGCGGATGAACGTACAGTCTTGTCAATAAAAGTACACTCTGCCAGTGAAGGCAGTCTCTTTCAATGAAGGTATTTTCTTCCAACCAAAGTACTTTCTGCCAAATGAAAATGCTGTCTGAAAATGAAGGTACTTTTTGCCAATAAAGGTAGTCTACGTTTGCCAATGAAAGTACAGTCTGACAATGAAAATGAAGTCTGCCAATGAAGGTGTTTTCTGCAACGAAAGTACTTTCTGCCAATGAAATTACTTTCTGTCAAATGAAAATGCCGTCTGAAAATGAAGGTACTTTCTGCCAATGAAGGTAGTGTTTGCCAATGAAAGTACCGTCTGACAATGAAAATGCGGTCTACCAATGGTATTTTCTGCCAGTACTTTGAAAATGCTGTAGGTACTTTCTGCCAATGAAGGTAGTGTTTTTCTGACAATGAAAACGGTCTGCCAAAAGTATTTACTGCAACGAGTATTTTTCTGCCAAAGGAAAATGCTGTCTGAAAATGAAGGTACTTTCTGCCAATGAAGGTAGTGTTTGCCAATGAAAGTACCGTCTGACAATGAAAATGCGGTCTGCCAATGAAGGTATTTACTGCAACGAAAGTACTTTCTGCCAATGAAAGTACTTTCTGCCAAATGAAAATGCTGTCTGAAAATGAAGGTACTTTCTGCCAATGAAGGTAGTGTTTGCCAATGAAAGTACCGTCTGACAATGAAAATGCGGTCTGCCAATGAAGGTATTTACTGCAACGAAAGTACTTTTGCCAATGAAAGTGCTGCCAA
>NC_089745.1:51038993-51048993 GCF_040412425.1 Macrobrachium rosenbergii
TCTCTTTTGTTAAATCCTTTATATATCCCCTACCGTTACGCATTTAAGTAAACATTGATTTATGATTAAAAAAATTTCGTTATAAAGGCAAGTACTGGGTTAACTTCCAGCCATGCATCGCTTAAGACAGTTGAAAGGGGGAGCTGAAGTGGCTGGACAGCAAAACTGAAGAAAGGAACCAGGAAAGGAGGTACAGTAAAATGTTAAAAAGTTGGTGCAGTCAGGGGCCGAGAGGACGCTGCAAACAACCTTCAGTTATGCCTACAGTCACCATGAGAGGTGCACTTGACGGCATTAATCCCCTGGGAGGTTAAACACTTTCCAGTCCCCAATATTTCTTCTACCGACTTTTTTTATTATTAAGCCTTCCTCATAAATAACAAGTAAAAAATGCGCCGAAGTTTCTTCGGCGCAATCGAGTTTTCTGTACAGCGTGTAATGCTGCATGAGCCGCGGCCCATGAAACTTTTAGCCACGGCCAGGTGGTGGGTTGTCCTATAGCGTTGCCAGACGCACGACTATGGCTAACTTTAACCTTAAATAAGATAAAAACTACTGAAGCTAGAGGGCTGCAATTTGGTATGATTGATGATGGAGGATGGATGATCAACAAACCTATTTGCAGCCCTCCATACTCAGTAGTTTTTAAGATCTGAGGGCGGACAGAAAAAGTGCGGACGGACAGACAAAGCCATCTCAATATTTTCTTTTATAGAAAATTAAAATGGAAAATCTCAGTTTTCGATCTAGTTATTACTTCTGATAACTTCCGCCTCTCCCTACCTTGCAATATACAGCTTCCATTTAATATTTTGGCCAAAATAATTACTGCAACCACAGGCATTGTTATATATATATATTTTTTTTAAACTGAAATTTTGAATATTTTTCTTTATCGCGAAATGTTCTACTCCACTGAGGTTATTTCAATAAAAGGTCATAGTTCTATATGACAGCTCTAAGATACTTGGAAACTATTTTCCTGCTCTACTCCTTCAACTTTATTTTCATTCCCTTGATACTTTGTCACGTATTTTAGCTTTAGCAAATCAAGAACAACTTACCAAACATTCCTCCAGTGCCCTCCCTAAACTTAAATCTTCCTGCAGGGTCTTTTAATTAAAGCCACTATGACAAAACTGTATTGCATAATTAAAAAATCTTGATTAGGAAAATTTTTTCTGAAACAGGAGAAATCGCTGCAACTTTTGCAGACTATACTCATATACTGCAAATTAGGAGTGTTCTTGGACATCTGATGTCACTGGTAGCTAATAAAAAAATAAAAGCAAATAAACATAGCAAAATATACTTAGACGTTGAAGAATTACATTTACAAAAAACGTAATATGCTTCTAAAGTAAGGAAGCGTGACTCGAGATGCCCAGAACACTTAGATCAAAGCTGTGTATATACAAACTTCTGCACGCAAACATTTATGCTGGTAAATGTACAAAGAACACGTATATGCATGTATGAGGCAAACATTGCATTAGTTGCTGAATTCGCATTTGTTATTTATATTTCATTTCATATGCTTCTACGTTGTATTTACATAATCACATTTGCATTGCAATTTGCAAATTAACAATTAATATAGTAATATATAACAGCAACGTGAAACAATGACTCATTTGCATTCAACTACACCTGTGTTATTCATTGGCTTTTATTTATACTCAGTTTAAGTTTTTCAAACAGCAATATATCTATATGTCATTACTTTATGGCAATAATCAGTTTAATCTCCGTTTCCCTTTAACAAACTTATAATTCCACAGATGAAGAACCCAAAAGCCATTTCAATGTAATTATCTGAAAATGGAACCCAAAGCTAAATCACGGAAGTTACCCGATATCATTTGATCTATATAATTCAACATTTCCCAGAGGAATTGTATATACGCCTGCGGTCATGTAACTAACGGTGCATCCATAGTAATTTAGATTTACTTTAATTTAGATTTACTATAATTTAGAGTTACTATAATTTAGATTTACTACCACCGATCTTGAAACCCTCAGTTACCATAAGGCACATTAATCCTTGGACATGAACTTTAGACTTATTGATAAAAACATGGCCTTTTAGAGCTTAATTTTCATGTTATCATGTTGTGCCCTGCCCTAGCTTTTTGTGCATATAAAAAAATTCACCAAAATTTAGCCTCCTTGGAGGACTTCACGAAAAAAAAAATACATATTTATGACAAAAAAAAAAAAAAATTCTTGTTTATGGCTAATAGTCGAGTTCACAGTTCTCTTATCCACCACTACTCACACGATTCAGAAAAACTTAGAAATACAGAATTATACTTACTTCCACCTATCAAAGGGTTCCGCTGTAAAGAATATTAGTATAGACGTTCTTTGGAGAGAATCTGTACGAAATGTGAACCATAATCATCTTGTAACCAAAGGCCCCAACAGCGCTTAAAAGCAAAATGGGTGGTGTCAAATATTTCCTTCCGATAGAAATCCAGATCTTGAATGTTCTGAAGAAATAATAATCTTCAGCCCTTTAAAATGAACAACAACTGTGTGAAACATCACCCACTGTGCTTCGATTCCTTCTGACTTAAAAGTCAATACCTATGCGATTCTTGGAGTACGTTCTTAGTCACTTAAGTTTCAAAATCTAAAAATAAGAACGATAACTAAATTTTTGGAAATGTGGAGGCCAAAGTAATGTTTTACAAACTATCATTAAACAAGGTATAACTTTTACCAGATCCCTCCAGAACGACTAGAGGCAAGTACTAGTTCTGAATAATATCAAGGGAAATATAACTGCAACGTCATAAAAAATGCACTAACCAATCCCTATACACATTTGATGCCTGTTGAAAAATAAAGTACATTCTCTATGGAATCGATGGTAAAAATGTTTACTTTACCTCCCCCAACGGTCTCACGCGTTTCTGTGGCAATTTATATTTTAAAAGATATCATTATCTTATAACTTCATAACGAGAGCTCTATCATATCTGATAATTCTTTATAAAACAAACCAAAAACACAGAATTATATTTCAATTATTTATTTTTTTTTACGTGTAACAGGGTTACAAGCCCTAATTAACTTTTCCAGCACTATACCAGCTCTGAACAAATTTAAATACCTGAAAAGACTTATCAAATAAAAATAAAACATTTTCAACATAAGGTACATTATATGTCAGCCAGCCTGCCTACAAACTGTCATAAAGGTGGCTGAAATTCTGTTCCGCGTTAATCTACAATACTGGTTTGGGCAAATTCACCAAGACATGGCGAATATACCAAGGCAGAAACAGGCTCGCGAAATTCAACCGTGTTACCTTAAGCCAACGAACAACAAGGTCTTGACTGGGTTCATTAAATCCAGACGACCTGTATTTCGAAACAATGTTGTGCAATTTACATGTAGATAATCTTACACGTGAATTTACATGAGAGACAAGTAAATAATCACAAAATATTTCTTTACCTCAGTGCTATCATCTACGAAGAAAATTTTTAACTGTAACATTATCCAGTGGGAGATTTATCTTTCCTTGTGTCTTCGTTCCCAAGATATCAGTAATTTACCATGAAAAAATTTTTTCTTCAAAATAGATTTTTCCGGTATACTGTGTTGAAAGGAAACACGGTCAATTTTTTACCACCCTGTTTCCCTTCTGTATTATCTTTTTGGAATTTGTAAATCATGGCAAATTTTGTCTTAGTTTTGTCTTCAGACTGAGGCCCTGAAACGTCAAATTTTTGCTTTCAACACGTACTGTATATACACCTACAATAACTTGCTCTAAGTCTTGTCTCCTTCATCCCTTCACACACATACATATATAAAAATATAAATATATATATATATATATATATATATATATATATATATATATATATATATATATATATATATATATATATGTATATATATATATATATATATATATATATATATATATATATATATATATATATATATATATATATATATATTTATGTATATAAATATTTATATATATATATTTATATATATATATATATATATATATATATATATATATATATATATATAAATATATATATGTATATAAATATTTATATATATATATATATATATATATATATATATATATATATATATATATATTTATAAATATATATGTATATAAATATTTATATATATGTATATATATATATATATATATATATATATATATATATATATATATATATATATATATATATATAATATATATATAAAATGTATATATATAAATATATATATATATATATATATATATATATATATATATATATATATATATATATATCTATATATATATATATATATATATATATATATATATATATATATATATATATATATATATATATATATATATATATATAAAATAACATATACACATTTTGAGGTTCTAATTTTTCCGGTTAAAAACTAATTTATTTAAAAACAAATCTATTATCATCAACTCCAACCTAACTGGGACCTAACAATATCTACTAAATGCTAGATACCAAATTCATTGATACAGTCGGGAGATAACTCTGAGTGTACTCAAATCAAAGGCAAACGAAATATATATATATATATATAATATATATATATATATATATATATATATATATATATATATATATATATATATATATATATATATATATATATATATATATATATATATATATATATATATATATATATATATATATATATATATATATATATATATATATAAACTTAAGCTACCATGAAATATATATATATATGTGTGTGTGTGCATGTATTTATAAAGATTGAATTTATAAAGTTACTTCATACATAAAATCTAAATAAGAGAAAGACAACATATGCAAAGTAAGAACATCCTTACTGAAAATAACTTCATTTATTAGTTACTGACAGAATGGCCTTATGCAAAATCAGAAGTCAACAGGAATACGGAAATCTGCCAACCAAGTGAAATATCAATAAGTGCCAAAAAACAAAATCCTGTGTAGATGCCGTCATATCAAACTGAAGTATAAAATCAAATCTAACCTAAATGTCCTGGTCCACACATCAAGGGATTGTAATTTCAATCCTAACGTCTTAACTGAAAATAAGGAAAGTTTTGACTTTCAGCATTACCTGCTAAAACAAAGAAGTAAAAATTGCCCCGAAGTTTCTTCGGCGCAATCGAGTTTTCTGTTCAGTGCATAATGCTGTATGATATTCTCAGCCACGGCCCGGTGGTGGCCTGTCCTAAAGCGTTGCCAGACGCACGATCATGGCTAACTTTAGCCTTAAATAAAATAAAAACTACTGAGGCTAGAGGGCTGCAATTTGATATGTTTGATGATTGGAGGGTGGATGATCACATGCTAATTTGCAGCCCTCTAACCTCAAAAGTTTTTAAAATCTGAGGGCGGAAAGAAAAAGTGCGGACGAACAGAAAACTAAAACTAATGAAAAGAACATTAATTCAAAATTTTTACAGCCTAAATGCATACTATGTGAGCTGTTTTGAGTACAATAAATACCTTGTTCTAATTTATCTTTCTCTCAAGAACAGTGAAGCAAGTTCACAACCATCTGATTTATAGGTCAGAGGTATTGACAGATTTCACTTAATTCGAATAATGAAATTTTGGCTGTCAAGCCAAGCGCTGGAGCACTTTCGGCCCTCCAGTACTTTAGACAGTGAAAAACAACAGCTGTAGTGGTTGCACAGCAAGATAAAGAACTCTAGAAAATAGTGAGAGATCAAGGAGAAGGATCTATATGTGGAGCTGGGAGAAAACTCCTATAATTCCACTATGAAGTACTAGAGTGGTTGGACAGCAAGCAAGAGTGAAGAATAGGAAGTGGGAATGAAGATAAAGTGAAAACTAAAAAGAAGGTGCAGCTAAGGACGTACTGCTCAAGAAGTTGCATGAATCAAAGAAGATAGTATATAAGCCATTCAAAACATTCAAGGCAGTTAAACATCTTCTCAAGTGATAATAATGAGAAAGCAGATGATGATGATGATATTGATGACGACATCATAGGCACCGATGATAAAACAATCTACATTTGTTTCATTATTATTACCCTGTAAGTAACGAGTACATCGGGAAAACATCACAGACCAAATGATCCAGAGCCGCACATTCAAGAATAAACTGAAAAAGGATAGGCCTTACCAAAAAAATAAATAAATAAATAAGAATAGAAAAAGTAAATAAACTTCGGCGCAATCGAGTTTTCTGTACATCGTAATCAAGGCCACCGAAAATAGATCTGTCTTTCGGTGGTCTGGGTATAATGCTATATAAGCCGCGGCCCATGAAACTTTAACCACGGCCCGGTGGTGGCCTGGCCTATATCACTGCCACACGACGATCATGGCTGACTTTAACCTTAAATAAAATAAAAAATATTGAGGCTAGAGGGTGCAATTTGGTATGTTTGATGATTTGAGGGTGGATGATCAAAATAATTTGCAGCCCTCTATCCTTGGTAGTTTTTAAGATCTGAAGGAGGATAGAAAAAGTGCGGACAGAAAAAAGTGCGAACGGACACAAAGCCAGCACAACAGTTTTCTGTTCAGAAAACTAAAAAAGACAATAAATTACCATCATGAATAACAAATAAAAAGGTGCTTCGCCTCGAACAGAAAACAGACAATCATAAAACAAAATCCACGAAATAAACCCGGCGGGAAGCAACAAAGGGAATAGGAAATTGAAAAATGCCCCGCGTGCGTCCCTTGCATGCGTAATTGATGTCATGGGCTTTGTTAACACGCTGGCAATCCCTAGGCACCTCTTGCGCCTACAGCAGTAATTGAAAGCATCAACAGAGGATCAAAAGGACGCGGCAGCTGTTGCCACAGGTGTTTCGGGGACCCGCCGCTGCCGCCGTTACCAGCCGCTTTTTTGCGCCGCAGCGCCTATTGCAAAAGGGTCCACCGCCCACGTTCGGCCGGCGACCTTCCCCAAACGGAAAATACTCCGCCAATATTTATCTGATCTAATTTATTTTAGTCCCTACTCCTTTCTACATCGCTATTCCGATGTAATCCTAAGGTGTTCGTTTGAAGTCGCTGAAATTAACAGGTAAATCTAGCTAAACAGGAAATTAAAAAGGCATTTCTATCTAAACAAAAAACAAAACATGTAATTCTAGTTAAACAGAAAATTATAGTTAAACAGAAAATAAAACAGGTAATTCTAGCAAAACAGAAAATAAAACAGGTAATTCTAGCTAAACAGAAAATAAAACAGGTATTTCTAGCTAAAAAAAATAAAACAGGTATTTCTAGCTAAACAAAAAATAAAACAGGCAATTCTAGCTAAAGAGAAAATAACACAAGGTAATTCTAGCTAAAGAGAAAATAAAACAGGCAATTCCAGTTCAGCAGAAAAGAAAACAGGTAATTCTAACTAAACAGAAAATAAAACCGGTAATTCTAACTAAACAGAAAATAAAACAGGTAATTCTAGCTAAGCAGAAAACAAAAATGCTTAGAAGGCAATCTCCAAATCACCAAAATGACAATGTCGTAAAAGGAATGCTTCCCAATTAATCTTCATTTTCATTTTTTCTTATTCTCAACTTTACCCTATCACGTTCTCCCCAACTTACTTAATTCAAATGATACAGGAGATACAAGGTAACTCTATTACTGCGCTGAAAAAATGAACACGTTCGATCATTCTTATAAATGAAACATACTGTATTTTTTGTCGGGGCGCAGAAAATATTGCTCGTTAATATATGACATCAATAAAACTGAAATAGCACCAGGCAAGCAAACTTCTGCAAGTTCAGAGAGAGCAATGAACTCTGAAGTCAGGTCACTTTGCAAAGGATATTCGGAGATAAAAGTAGACTACAAACATCGATACCACATCATAAATTCTGAAATCTTATTAACGTAAGCATGACCTCTGCCTTCTACATTTTCTAAAATTAAAAAACAAAAACTAAACGTTCAATGTATGCGTGTATGTTCATAAACAACATGTGAAAACAGTCAGTAGATTGCATAATCCTGTGCTTGCAGGTATTTAGTAATTATAAAGAAGAATAGAATAGAATATAGAATTTAGGCCAAAGGCCAAGCGCTGGGACCCATGAGATCATTCAGCGCTGAAACGGAAATTGACAGTAAAAAGGACTGAAAGGAAAACCTCCTAGTTGCACAATAAGAAAAAGAATATGACCTGAGGCACAGTAAAACGAAAAAAAGGGGTTGCAGCTAGGGGACGAAGGGGCGCTGCAAAGAATCTCACGTAATGCCTACAGTGCACCGAATGAGGTGCACTGACGGCGCTACCCCATACGGAGAGTAATTATAAAAAAATTTTCATTTTAATACAGCATACTTGTTTTCATTCCAACCAAAACATGATCATACCCTAGGATAGATTGTACCGAGTTACGATATGAAAAGTGAGTGAAATCGTCTAGAAAATAAGGATATTAACCGCTTTTCCGGACTTTATGAAACCACCTCCTAAAATCATGGAAAATGTTTATTTTTATTCGTCAACGGTAGCTCAAGCACTCTAGCGTTCACCCACACACACACACACACACACACGCAAACAGGCATACACACAAATATATATATATATATATATATATATATATATATATATATATATATATATATATATATATATATATATATATATATACTGTATATATATATACATATATATATATATATATATATATAATATATATATATATATATATATATATATATATATATATATATATATATATATATATATATAATGTATAAAGATAGGATTTATTTTGTCGAGAAATTATTCTTTCAAATTCTACTGCAAAGTAATACATCAGCCAAGTGGTAGGGTCACGGAATCTAAAAACGATGCTGTATTAAATGTAGCTCAAAAGGATGATCTTAAATGCGGATCTACGCGTCACTGACATTAAAGATACACGCGTGCTTATCTACTGTTAATCTTCGTCAAGAGGAGCATAATGAAAGTATTATCCTCAAACATGAGTATAGATTGTTGGTCTTATCCGCCGCAATATCCGTATTTGTTACGGAAAAAATATACAAAAATATTAAAGAATTAAGTATATCGTACACTTCTTAAGCAGATATGTATTTATGGTGAAAGAAGGAATTAAAGAGACGAGTAATATCAATCACTATATGGTTTCTTAAAACACCTGACATAACGGATTATGTTTCCATCATACATATCACAAAGATTATTGTCGTTTTAAACTCACACTGAAAAGCCGGCAGGCAACGACATCTGAATTTAATCTTATAATTGCATCTTTAATCTCAATCTTTATTCCTCTGTGAGCCAATAAATATCCGCAGACATTTCACTTCAGAAGAGAGGTAAAGGAGCGTCGATCGAAATATAATCACATAGACGTTCTTGTTTCATTCTAAATAAGTCTACGGCTTCATTCCTTAACAGCTCAATAAAAGGTTTATGTCTTGTACGGAAAATTTTCATAGCATCAGTTACATTACATACCTCCACATGACAGGTCTGTCAGTCAGTTACTACTCTCCCTGAGTACGAACTATTCCCCAACTGTCGAGTTCACATCGTTCAAGTTCGGGCTTACCATTTCGAGTTCGACCCCTTCAGGAGTGATGTGATCGAGTTCTACTGAGTTCGCTCCAAGGCATTAAACTTTACGCAGTGTCCTTCATTCAATAAAAACATTGAAGGGTGGACCCCTCTTTTTAAACCAGACCCGATACCAAACAGCAAAAACAAACTTAAGAACAGATGATTAAAAAATCCTAGAAATTCTTCGAACGGCACAATCATGAATCAACTTCTTTTAAAAATTACAGGAAAATTCCTTTTATGCTAATAATATGCATGCATCTTTTGAACAGGCCATGCCTTTATACTAAGGACAAATTTCATTTCTACCGTCAACAAGCGTTGTTAACTTTATTAACATAATGTGGATCAACATTCTTTCCCAGTTGTAACATAATACTACTAAT
>NC_089745.1:51056493-51078993 GCF_040412425.1 Macrobrachium rosenbergii
CTGGATAATTAGCTTCCCAAACAAAAATGGAGTTTAGTTTCTGTGAGGACATGACTGGTGTTTATCCTATCTCAGTCAGCGAAAATATTGTTTCCAGTAAATGTTGGTATCTATTACATGGGAGCCCCCTCCACTACCCTATGTAACTTTAACTTACTGCAACTACATCTCACTTTACCTCACTTGAAATTAATTCTGTGACCGAAATCCCGTTTGCCTCTGAGAAAATTTAATTTAGTTTCATTCCCTCTGAAGATGAGTCAAGTTGTCCTCACAGAGCTAAAATTTTAAAGTTTATTTTTGTTAAGAGAACATTTAATACACAGGAAAAGAACTCTCATTCATCCTCAATATCTGAATTGACACAGTTTTAATAAAACCGATTTAGACTCATCGCTGATTGCAGGGAAATGAAATAAGGTTCCCGGAACAACTGACCAAGAACTTGCTACTTAAATCTGCACTTCCCCTTTAACAGCTGGGAGAGTTCTGCTTTAGTCCTGTTTTGTTCACTGCACGGGTTCTTGACCTGTCCACTCATCTTTAACTATTTAGTTCATGCATTATAACTGTCCTAACGTAAGGCCACTTTAAATGCCAGACGAGATAACATAACTTCCTGACCCCAAGCTTAATTTTCTTCAAAAACGAAAATGGGGAGGGCGGCAGCTGACTTCGACGATGGCAGTTACATATTGCAGTTGCTGGACTACAAAGATTCTAGTCTTACACGAAGCACAGCGTTGAATAAAAAGTAAATTAAGCCTCCTATCAATCCCCCTTCCAAAAAAAGGACTTGCTGTAAGCATGGCATTGGATAAAAAGGAAATTAATCCTTCCACTACAAAAAAAAAAAACTTACAGGGAGCATGGCACTAAATGAAAAGTAACTTAACCCTTCTACCAGCCTAAAAAAAAAAGTCTTGCAGGGAGAATGGCACTGAATAAAAAGTAAATAACCCCTAAAAAGTAAATTATCCCTTCCCCCACAAAAAAAAAAAAAAACAGTTTTTGAACGAAGGCCGGATTAGTAACTACGGCTTCAACCAACTGTGATCCATCGAAGCATGAGAATTTATCTCAACTCTTAGTTCCATAAATCTCCGCTAGCCAGAGGCATGTTCTAGAGCTGTAACAGATCCGTCCCCACTCTTTTACCGTAAAGTTAGGAAATTTTATTTTCTTTTTCTTATGAATTATATGAGGGTTACTGGTCCCATTCCTCAGATCTAAGGAACTGTAATTATTACGAATCACTTACATTAGCTTCTCAATTTCCTAACCGAAGTTGGTTATATTTACAAGAATTGAAGTAGATTGACAGTCATATCTTTAATAACTAGGTTGTTCAGAGAGTCTGTAGAAAAGTTATGCATATTTTTTCACGGATATACAAACTGAAGTGGAGTATGTCACGTAGGATATACAAACAGAAGTGGAGTGTGTCATGTGGGATATACAGTACAAACAGAAGTGCAGTAAGTCACGTACGAAATATGTGGTAACATATTTCCTACGTATACCAATACTTATTCAAGCAAAATCCTTTTGAAATACATGGATTTATAGCACTCGCCTATGCAAGTGACGGATTACATGAATTGGCAGAGAGAAAAGGGGAATTCAAAAATAAAATAAAGCAGGACTTACACAAAGTGTGACAATTGCGAGCAATTTACCTGTCTAAAAATAGAAATTGTTTTATATCTAGTATGTGCATCAAAAACAAAGGTATACAGTACGAATTCTAAAGAGGAAAGTAAATTATTGGGATTTAGATGCTACACAAGTTTACGTCCCCCTTCAAATCCCAAGACAATACATCGATCAACAGCCAATACAAAATGAAGCTTGTATTTGTTGTCACTTTGAAAAGCGACTAGAATGTCCTCTGAAAGCCAAACTTTCAAAATAAAAATTCGATTTTGTTCAATGGATCGCAAGCAGAGGAGAACAATTCGTCATAATCTTTTCTCGCGTCCTTTTGTCCCTTTGGTTTTCGTCTTGCAATTACTCTCGCATCAAAGATCCCGGATGCGATAGGACATAGTTTAGAATTAATTCGGCCACTTTCCAGATCCTGGAAGTTGGACGAAGCCGCCAAAGGCATTCCAGGTCGGTCGGGGCGGCTCGGGTCGGGTCGGGTCGGGCGAGTCGGCTACACTTAGAGAGAGTTGTTACACTGCCATTTCCAGTCGCCGGAAGGACCGACAAATATTCTTCGCCGCCAGGCAGAGAATCCCTGTTCTTTTGGGAGTATTTTTGTTTGTTCCATTCTTTACTGTTTCTTGCGCTCTGGAGAGAGAGAGAGAGAGAGAGAGAGAGAGAGAGAGAGAGAGAGAGAGAGAGAGAGAGAGAGAGAGAGAGAGAGAGAGGGAGTCCTTCATACCAGAATGTGGGATTCCACTCATTCTTAGGGTTTCATTCACCGTTTCATTTAGGTGATCATCTCCTAACCTGGAAAGTTTATTGATACACTTCATTTTTGTCTTAACGGAACTTGATTTGATCATATGTGAAAGTGGGTCACTTCATAACTAAACGATTGAATGTTAACTACTAATTGGAAAGAAAACATAGATCTACACAAAGAATCCCAACAAAAACTCCCACGGAAGCAGCACCGAAAGGCAGCATATTTCCATTTCTGATAGAAATGCAGAGGTTTTTAACAATTTGGATGCCTCAAGGAATGAAATCCTTTATTTTTATTTCTATAACAATTCCAGTTTAATGTATATTACGAGGAATAAATTGTCACATTCAGTTTTACGTCATCTGTATCAAAGCACGACACGGGAATACTTATAGTTACGCAAATATATCACAGCTTCACTTCTTATAAAAACTATCCGGTGACACTGTTAGCAGTACAGTATACATTTTGAGTGTGTCCTATTGATTTACGTCTGCATTCATTAAATATTCAATCAGGTATGAAAGATACATAATGTAGCACTGTCATTCGGCCTGACTATCGTCTGTGATTCAAGAAACTGTCTAAAATAAAAAAAAAAAAAGAAGCAAAGTCATGTTTATAGCCCCAACTTTTCGAAGTTCTTATATAACCTCAGGTAGCAAGAGGAGACGTTTTTATAATACGATTTTGCTTTAAATATTCGTGTTAACAGAGGATAATTTCCGGTTTAGGTTTCTCTCGACAAATAACGAATGCAACACAACAGAATTTCATGAAAATAAAACCTTATCTGAATGGTACGCCATTATTCACGGGATATACATCTTATAAATCACACAAATGAGTCTACGACATCTCTATCTTTTTCCTTCTTTTCCATGAAATTATCTTCAAAGCAACTGCAACATGCTAATGTCTACGCAATATATTCTAATACATTTTTCCCGGCTTTACCAGCAGCTAATCACATCGAAATATTCCTCCAAGTTTCGTTTTCGCCGAGAACCCGCCCGAAATATGACGGGAGACTGGGAGGCAAGGCCTAAACCCGCCCCTAGGGGTACATTAAGTGCTGACATTAAACGCACCTTGATGGATTTTTAACGTCTTCCTTCAGAAGGGATCTGCTACCCTAAGCCCGCATCCCATCTTCAATATACAAGTCTTATTTTACTGAGATGACTCATTACTGCAAACCCTATTTCACTTGAATCATCCAGCTTAAGCCTTATTCCACTGAGATGGCTCGGTCTGACTCTTATCCTACTGAGATTATTTATTTCATGCTTCTGGCTAGCTTAGAGACAACTCGGGTACCTCTAACGACTTCATTTGATATATGAAATTAAGGCTGTCAAGTCAAGCACTTTGAGCACTTTCTGCTATTCAGTGCTTAAGATAGTGAAAAGGGGGAGTTAGAGTGGTTGGACAGGAAGATAAAAGATCCAGACAATGGAGGAGATGAAGTACAATGATCTGAAACTGGAACTGGGATAAAACCACCACAGTTGCGCTAAGAAGTAACAGTTAGAGAGGCTGGAGAGCAAGACTGAATAAAGGAAGCGGGAATGGAAGTCTGGTGAAAGGCTGAAAAGAGGGTGCAGCTAGGGGCCTAGGGGACGCTGCAAACACACTTTGCTATTGCTTACAGTGCACCACGTTAGGTGCACTGACGGTACTACAGGACTTCTATGATGAACCTGATTTATTCATGTGTAGTAAATATCTGCTATATCAAGAACAAGGCAAATTCTCAGGTATTGTGCTAAATGAAAGTAAATACTAAAGCAGTATATATGGTACTGCTCAATTACAAAATAGATGTAATCCCGATTATTGTAATTACGTTTGAAAGAATAGCTCAGACCTCAGAAATCTTTACGCTACTCAGAAAGTTGACAATTGGAAAGTTAACTATCCAAAATTATAAAACAAATAGTCACAGGATAACACGAATATTATGAATGATACCTATGTATCATCAAAAGCCACAAATATTACCTGGTTAACAGTCTTGCACACCCTTTCATAACACTTGAAAATAAAATGCAACCATATCCTACATATGATTTTAAAAGAGCCATAAAACCTCGAAACAGAGTACCAACGGCCGTAAAGAAGGTAAATGTAACCTAAACATCCAGTTTCCAGTTACCAATTTTTCTTTGTCAGGTGTGGAATGGAATGGAATATAGAGTTTAGGCCAAAGGCCAAGCACTGGGACCTATCGGGTCATTCAGCGCTGAAAAGGAAATTGAGAGTAGGTAGGTTTGAAAGGTGTAACAGGAGGAAAACCTCGCAGTTGTAGTAAGAAATAATTCTTAGGAGAGGGTGGATAACAAGATGGAAGAAAGACAATACGAATGGAGGTACAGTAAAAGGAATGAAAGAGGTTGCAGCTAGGGGCCGAAGGGACGCTGCAAAGAGCCTTTAGTAATGCCTACAGTGCACCCCATGAGGTGCACTGATGGCACTATCCCCATACGGGCTTTGTCAGGTGTACAAAATCACATGAGGAACAAAAAGTTGTTTCCAATGCATGTCGCCTCTAAAACATTCAAGGTGAAACGTGACAAATACTTACAAGATACTAATTCACCTAGCTGGTGGTTTCACTACAAACATTCCTACGAATATTTCACCAAATCAGAATATTAGAATATTAACAGTGACATCGCACATTAAAGGACCATTACCGTACGCGCCTTACATAAATTATTTTAAAAGGCTCAGCTTTCTGCAGCAACTTGGCCAGAGACCTGAAAAGCTTTACGACGTGACAGAAAACTCAGTTTCGAAGATTTTTGACATTCTAGGAATAATTCTCTACTTACTTCCTCAATTTCGAAGTTTTGAGATATCCTTCTGGAAGTTAATCAGTTCTGTTAATGAAGGGCGTTCTTGGCATCCTCCAAGAAAACCCAAGAACTTGAATGTCAAGAATAGAATAGAATACAGAATTTAGGCCAAAGGCCAAGCTCTGGGACCTATGAGATCATTCAGCGCTGAAAGGGAAACTGACAGTAAGAAGGTCTCAAAGGAGTACCAGGTGGAAAACCTCGCAGCCGCACTATGAGAGAGTGGAAAGTCAGATGGAAGAAAGAGAATATGAATGGAGGTACAGTAAAATGAATGAAAGGCTGCAACTAGGGGTCGAAGGGACGCTGCAAAGACCCTCAAGTAATACCTACAGTGCACCACCTGAGGTGCACCGACGGAACTACGCCCTGAGAGGACTTGCATGTCAGTGTTTCGTAGTTCATATAGGCTGGTCTGATTAGCGTCTCAAATACCAGAGAGAATCTCTGTTTGTTACTACGTGTCAACATCACAATTCACTTGCCTGCGAGTAACGAACCAAAAAGAGAATAAACGATGAAATAAACGGGTCCAATAATTCATGGTTTATCGTGAACGGTAGTGATAAGACGCCACCGTTTCTACGACAAAAGAAAAGCTAATATTAAAACACTAAAAAAATGAGCCGAAGCTTCGTCGGCGCAGTCGAGTTTTCTGTGCAGCGTATAATGCTGTATGAAACTCTCAGCTGCAGCCCATGAAACTTTCAGCCACGGCCAGGTGGTGGCCTGTGTTGTTGGCACCTACAGCGGTGCCAGACGCACGATCATGGCTAACTTTAACCTTAAATAAAATAAAAACTACTGAGGCTAGAGGGCTGCAATTTGGCATGTTTGATGACTGGAGGGTGGATGATCAACATACCAAGTTGCAGCCCTCTAGCCTCAGTAGTTTTTAAGATCTGAGGGCGGACAGAAAAAAGTGGGGACGGACAGACAAAGCCAGCACAATAGTTTTCTTTTACGAAAAACCAATGAAAAATGCACCGAAGTTTCTTCGGCGCAATCGAGTTTTTTATTCAGCATATAATGCTGTATGAAACTCTCAGCCAAGGCCCATTAAACTCAGCCGCGACCCATGAAACTTTCAGCCACAAACCGATGGTGGCCTGTGTTGGTGGCACCTATAGAGTTGCCAGACGCACGATTGTGGCTAACTTTAACCTCAAATGAAATAAAAACTACCGAGGCTGGAGGGCTGCAATTTGGTATAACTGATGAGTGGAGGGTAGATGATCAACATACCAATTTGCAGCCCTCTAACCTCAGTAGTTTTTAAGATCTGAGGGCGGACAGAAAAAGTGCGGACGGGCAGACAAATAGCCATCCCAATAGTTTTCTTCTACAGAAAACTACTGTACAAGTAACCACTAATCTCTGTATTTTAAATATATATATATATATATATATATATATATATATATATATATATATATATATATATATATATATATATATATTATGTGATGTGTCTGAGTTTGCGTGTATAACAAAATAGTAAGACGAATGTCATTACCATAAAGAACCTTAAACTATACTCAGAAACAGCGGAAATCATTACATCCGAAACCACCAAATCAAAAGTAATAACTCCGACATTCCATTCAGGAGGCTGTAGTTCGTATCTCACCAAATACAGACGTAAAGAAAAAGTGTTGTCGTAAACGTAGTCCGGAATTCTGTATGCAAATAGCCCGAATACGATTAAGGAACTTAAAATCAGGTGCAGTAGGATAGTAGTGCCTTTTCTGATAATGAAATGTCACAGCGAAACACTTATGCTGTTTTATCTCCTGTCCCTCCAATCCCTTCAACCATTACTACCAGTATTACTATTACTATTCCCACTAAAAATGACGATGATGATACTGATAATGACAATAATGATAGAGACGACCTCCACCTATACCAGTACCATTCCACATCAACTTTATGGCGAAGTTCCCGTGGGTATTTTCACTAATGGATGCACGGTTCCCGCGGGAAGCCTGACCAGTCAACAAGTAGCAAGATTATGATTATGCCCGGCCATATTTCTGCGTCGAATAAAAGCAATGAGGAAGCAAAGCGGTTAATCAGATTACCTTTGGAGAATTTTACTTTCCGGTCTCATCCGCCTAATGGAGAGATCAGCGGAGATTTGGCTCCGGCGAATATCGAAATCCATTCGGGAACGGAGGCCTCATTATTGTTCTTCTGCGTATTCCGACCCGGATTTCAAAGCCAGAAGGTTCCGTTTCTCGACCCGCCTCTGACGTCCGGGAAAGCTTTACAAAATGAAGATTATTCGTTGTTAATATTAAAGTTAAAGTTGTTGGTTTCAGTCCTCCCACAGGCTGTTGCCTCTCGGGCGGACGTCAGCCGGGTAACCCCAACCCCCCACCATGTCGTCGCAGTAACCATCCAGTAGACAGTCTCACTATCCGCTCCTTGACGGGAAGCGAACGCTGGTCCCCGAGAATACGAGGCCAACACGTTATTAAAATTGTTTTTACCAGATCACTGAGCTGATTATCAGCTCTCACAGGGCTGGCCCGGAGGATTTGTTTGTACTTATATTGTCTTTTTTTTATATTTTGTCAATTAAATCACAATTTTTCCAAAAGTTTATATTTGGGTTCATTGCAAATGTTGAAGTTTCTGACAAAATTTTCACTTATCGAACTATTTTCAACACTTAATAGCCGCTGCTGATTAGACTTTGCATAAAGATAAATCTGTGGCTTGTTATTTTTCATTATGATTCCATGGAAAATAAGCAATTCTAATTTACCTATATGTTAAATAATCTCATGGGAAAATAATAAAAAAAAAACTGGCTCAGGTCTTCTTTAATGTGATACATGTCGGCTTTTTACCTTCTGATGGTAGTAGTAATAACTCATCATTTCCACGCCATTCTACGGGAAGCTTCAAGAAAGGGTCAGGACTAATCTAAACCCCTCCCCAAGAAAGGCTATGACTTGAGAGGTTAATCTAACATAACTGTAACTACTGGGACGAAGATAGTAACCTATGGGGATTACCGAAGCTCATAACAGATTGGGTTGTTTATTTCTTGTAACAAGTTAAACCTAGGGGAAGCTTTATCTTGTGATAAGTTAGTCTACACATCCCTGTGAGTATTTAAAGCTACACTCCCTACTGATTTGATCCACTTACAAGGAACACAACCAGACATTAAAAATGGATGTTTTTAGCAGAAATGCTTAATGTTCAAAAAATGTATTACTAAACTACAGTTTATGTAAATGTGCCATAGGCAAATAACAGAACCCCCAGCTCATTGGATTACCGTACAAACGGTAAGCAAGTAATTCACCAAACATTTACAACACAGCGCATCTAGTGAACGGAATTGCGCAATCTTACGTATATCACTGCATCCACAATCTAACAGAAAGGAAAGTTCGATTAAACCCGAAATTGGAGTAATAAGATCCGATGCAATCAAATGAAGCAACAAAAAGAATGAGCTAAAATCTGCCTGAATGGAAACCTTTTATCTTACCAAAAACTCTCACTTGCTTCTATCGTTCTCTTTCATCCCCAACGGAGCTGGAACATTTTCCTCGAAAAGTGAGAGGCGCAATCAATCACGGTTCATTTCGATTAATCCGTCATTAGAATAAATCAAAACAAATCAATTAAGTGTTTGAGATTATCTCTTAGCAGCCAGGCCGTTTCTGTGTATCCAATTTCGGCTAATTAATCTAAGCGCTGAGCTGATTACTCCCGTGCAATAAGCTTCGCAACAGGGTAATAGTTCCCGCTATTTAGAGAGAGAGAGAGAGAGAGAGAGAGAGAGAGAGAGAGAGAGAGAGAGAGAGAGAGAGAGAGAAGAAATTCTCAGACACATTCAGTTTTCATGTCGTCTTTTAATTCTAAGCCTGACAATTCTTCTGTTTTAGTAATAATATATGCTTTACCAGTTAAAAGAAGTAGCAAGCAAACAAGTTCACTCTGTATTATATTAATGCACACTGTATGCTTAAAAAAGAGGAAAAAACCTGTCAAAAGGAGTATGAGTCATGAACAACTTCAGAGGAGCGACAACGCTGAGTGGAACATCTTTGTGAAATCATGAATAAGAGGGGATAATTTCACTGATATACCAGAACCTAAAGAAGACCTGGATGTACAAATGAATAAGTTCACCGTTCCTGAAGTGAAATCAGTAACAAAGAAGCTGAAGAGGAGTATAATGCCAAGCTGTGATGGACTATAAAGGCCTTTCATTTACGTCGATCGTGATGAAAACATTTGTATGTTCACTTTCAATCAGGACCCGCTAAGACAGGTCGGCCAGACAATGACGACACAAGGGCTCATCGCAGGCAGAACCCACTGCTCTCTCGTCGATAGAACAGAACATTTGACCATCCTTCGTCTTTGCATTAACTGTTTCAGTTTTGTATTAATTTTCTTTTAATGGTAGTCTACCAGTAACCTAATCATTTACCAGTGTCAGTTATTTTGTTAAAAAAATACAGCCTCGTATGTCACAACTGTAAGTTAATTTTTCCTATCGATAGCGACGGTAAGAACTTCATATTTCTATTGTTTTAAACAATATCTTGACGTAAACTATAATGAAGATGACCCAGAACACCTCAGGTATTCAGTAAATGAAAAGAAATGTGTCCTCAAGTAACCTATATATATCTATAGTAGTACGAAATATTTAACTGTCCTTGGTTTACAATCTGTAAATCGTGGGCCATGGCTCATTTACTCAGTCGACTTTTGTGATTCATCATTAACCGCATGCCTGGCCGACCTGTCTTAGTGGGTCCTGCTCTCAATATACTAGATAAACTTAACAAACGCTTAACGAAGAAAAAGCTGGTATTGGAAAAGGCAGTTGTATAAATCAAAATTTGTGTTCAAGTTATGCTGTGCAGCAGTTTACGGCTTTTGTTTACCACCAGAATGTCCACAGACCAAATTTTATGGAAAGTCTTACGTCACTTTGGTATTCCAGTTATATATGAGATTTAACTGAAAGCATCCACGGTGATGAGCTTTAGTCAAACGATTTTGCAGTAAATAGTGGGGGCAACAGGGCAATGTTATGGCCCCCTTTACTGTTCGGCATTCTCGTGGACTTTCTAATGAGAAACAGAAGGGTTATAGAATACACAGATGAAGCTGTATTAGTCAGCACAAAGCCACATAATTTATATAACTTCCTTAACAAAACGTATCGTATATCTAGACAGATGGGACTTGAAATTGAGGAAAACATCCAAGTGATGAGAACAAAGTATGCACAAAGGGATGTAAACCAAAAGATGGAGAAAAGATTAAGGACGTTGTCTTTCAAATACTTAGGAACCATGAAATTCAATACAGGATCTCTTGAGTTGGAATTTTGTGAAAGAATTAAAAAGGTAAATCAAACAACACACAGACTGACTAAGAATTAGGAATAAAACAGACTGAAATTGCAAATGAAAGCAAGATTGTATATTAGTCCAATACGGTCTGTATTCCATACAGATATGAATCATGGAAGATTTAGTGAACTTAAGAATAAAGCTACAAGAAGAACATTAGGACATAGTGAGATATGATAATATAAAGAAAAAATTACGAGGTTCCATATATAGATAAGATAATGATGAAATAAGATGGGCATGGTTTGGCAAGCCCTTCTCGCCACCCCCCGGAGAATTGTTCGTGAGGGTTTTCAGCTGGGCTCCTCCAGGCACCAGAAGAGTTAAAAGATTCAGACCTACTGGCATGAGAACTAAAAGATGGGAAGGGAGGGTTGGGGGTGGTGTGCTGGAGATGGATGGAGACTGAAAGTGCAGAAAAAGTAGAAGTACAGAAAAGATAGGAGTCGGGGAATTTCACACTGACCCTCTGTGTCGCTTGGCGTTGTAGATGATGATAGTGATGATGATATGATGATGATAATGAAGAAGCTTAAAATAACAAATGCAACGTGTGAAAGTATCTTCTAAAGTAAACACTTTTGCCTGATCTGTCAACATGCCCAAAAATAAAACTAAATGTCATTAGTTATATGGCAGGCCTCTAAACTGAGGTTTGTAGTGTCTGTCCTGAGAAATAATTGCACAAGAAATTCAATTCAAGCCTAATACCCCCCTTAGACTGTTTGGTTCCCGAATGTCTCCATGAAAGGAAAACAAAAGCGTCGGTAAATACAACAGCTGTGTAGTGAGACCGCTTGATGAGCGATTGTCCTTCAAGACATGCAAATAAAGCACAATTTTCAGGGTATTGAAAAGTAAGAAAGGAAAAAAAAACGTTTCTGTTAACTCCAGACTTCAGTAACTGGATCATAAAATTTATTAACAACGGCACATGTGCCAAGAGCATATCCTGAACAGCTGAAAATGACAATAGTTTAAAAATATAAGAATCAAAGAATAATTCACCTTTATTTCTGAGGTTTTCTGGAAATGGCTCATGGCATTTTCAAACGGTTATAAATGGATGATATTCTACATAATGTAATGGTTACCAGATACTTAATCAACATCAGTGAAATTCCTAAGTATAAATCCGAAAGCGATATCATGATTTCAAAAGGCGATTTCTTGTTTTCCAGCAAATTCCCCTCAAATTAAACATTAAAATGCTTCACAATGCGCAAGACGCCGTGTCTAAAATTATAATGTTACCATCCATCTTCTACGCCCGTAAGGGGTTAGTGTCCTAAGTGAACCTCACGTGGTGCACTGTAGGCAGTATTAAAGGGTGTGTGCAGGGTCCCTTCGACCCCTGGCTGCACCCACTTTTAGTTTTTTACCCTAACCCCATTCCCGCTTACTTTCTTCACCCTTGCTGTCCAAATTCATTAGACCCTTGCATTTCATCTCCATCATCTTCTGGATCTCTTGATATTCCTGTCCAATCACTCCAAAGCCATCTTTTCATTATTCCAAGCCCCGAATGGCCGTCAGTGTCACTGTGTTTGTCTCGACAGCCTAAATGTCATGAATCAGTCAACAATTTTCCATGATGCAAAACATTAGCCAAAAATGGAGGAGAATTTTAAAAAATATACCATGGCACCATAACCCAACGGAACACTGAATAACAAATCAAAGTCATTACATGCTCCTTTAGCTCAACCCCGCCATCAACCCCACCCCCCGCCACCTCTATCTACTTTGTTACAATACAAACTTCATTACTACGCTACTTTCAACTTGTTAATGACATATCATCCCCAAAAGAGTACCTCCAAAACAAGCAAACGATGTCCCCGTTCTTTCAGAAAACGTGATAATTACACGGTTCACGGCTTAGGCCTACGAAGCCCGTTTCACGTGGAAAGATTTAGTTAACGATATGCCTATCTGGAGGAAGTGTCCACGGTGGACTTGATTGAATTCTTTTAGTTTTCTAATTACTTGTCCCATTACACGAAATAAAATACGTATCGCACTAGGGCATCAGAGAGAGAGAGACATAAAAAGTGTATAAGTGTATCGCACTAAGGCATCAGAGAGAGAGAGAGAGAGAGAGAGAGAGAGAGAGAGAGAGAGAGAGAGAGAGAGAAGCAAAATACGTATCGCACTAGGCATCAGAGAGAGAGAGAGAGAGAGAGAGAGAGAGAGAGAGAGAACGAAATAAAATGCGTATCGCACTAAGGCAGAGAGAGAGAGAGAGAGAGAGAGAGAAGAGAAATAAAATACGAAATAAAAGAACGTATATCGCTCTAGGGCATCAGTAAGAGAGAGAGAGAGAGAGAGAGAAAGAGAGAGAGAGAACGAAATAAAATGCGTATCGCACTAGGGCATCAGAGAGAGAGGGGGCGGGGGACAGAGAGACAGAGAGAACGAAATAAAATACGCTCTAGGGCATCAGAGAGAGAGAGAGAGAGAGAGAGAGAGAGAGAGAGAGAGAGAGAGAGAGAGACTGAAATAAAATACGTATCGCTCTAGGGCATCAGAGAGAGAGAGAGAGAGAGAGAGAGAGAGAGAGAGAGAGAGAGAGAGAGAGAGAGAGAGAGAAACTCTAGACCCATTTCCGTAGAAGCCAAGACGTTTTCCCCCGAGCACTGCCACATGGGCGGCTCCTGGTCAAAGAGCCGCTGGGCGGAAAATCCCCATCTTCATAGGAGCTGACAGTAATGGTATTTATGCCTTGGCCATAAAATAGAATTATTCTGGAAATTTTTGCGAGACAGCTCCAGATTCTGACAGTTAATTAAGAGGAATTTTTCATGCAGTTTTCACGTTGAGACCTCGACTGTCCCTGCATCCTTTAGTCTTCCGACCAAGAGCCCGAGCAGGACTTTAAAGTTAATTTTATACCATTTCTAAAATTATATTTGATAACAAAAATAAAAGGCGGAGTCTTCTCTCGGCGCAATATGAAATAACGGCCGGAAGTAAATCTCCCCAAAAGAGACAATGTAATGGAGTGCGCCATTTTCTGAGAAATTTTAGCTCTCTTTGACGCACAGGGAATGTAAATTGTGTACGAGAATGGAAAAGCTAATGGAGTTTTGCCTCATCTGTTGACTCATAACTCGTTTTATAGACATAATAGATAATAGCTTCATTACATTTTGACTTGTTAATGAAAGTTATTCTTCTGTTAGATTTAAACTGATTTTACTAAAAGGAAAAAACTTCCTTTACATTTCAAGAGATTTTCCTCTAAAATTTTTTTTAAAGTTAGTCGACACTCGTCACAACCTATATGAATCTGGTCTTGAAATTTAACGATAAGGATGAAAGTGACCCAAATATAAGTTAGTATCAAAAGAATTGTTGTTCCCTGTCCCTCCAACTGCCCAGTGTTTGACCCTGACCTTGTCTTGTCATGCTACCTGTCAGACGCCTGTGTGGGTGACACAAGGGGTTTCGATGCCTGTTAAAAATTGAAATGATACAATCATGCTCACCAATCAATTCTACTCCCTTCCTGGTTTATGAATCCAGAAGTTCATACAAACACGAACCCTAGAATTGCATTCTACTCTCAATGTGAAATTAAAACACAAATCATTATTCAAAATGCCATTGACATCCTCTGGTTCCTTGTTACCATTTCACTGAAACAAGACTATGTAAGAATCGTATGCTTATATTCGAAAGAGAGAAAATACAGATAAAAGTCGCCATCTGCAACATCATTACGTCAATGTAACAGCTCAAATTTTTGCTGGAGTTAGAACAAAAAATAAAAGAAAATCTAGAAACACCAACTTGATAATCTGGTGCGCGTGCGTATGGAAGTCAGGGTGTGGGGAGGGAAAGGGGTCAGAGGAGGTGGTTCAGATAATTAACTTCCCTTAATGGTGTGGCCGTTTGGGTGATGCGCTCAGATTAGTTAACAGCCGAATAGAAGGGGCCATGCCGGAATATCTGCCCTACCCATTCTTAATTAGCAGTTACCGGTAATTTATGCATTCTGTATTGAGCCGTATTAAACAAAATAGTATTTAAAGACAAAAAGCCCATAGCTGCACCCACCTTTTAGGCTTGTACTTTACCTCCATTCATGATTTCTTCAATTTTACTGTCCAACTTCTCTATTAGTTCTTAATGTAACTGTTAAGTTTTCTCCTAGTTCCACCTTTAGATCCTTGTACTTCATCTTTATTTTCTGGATCTGTTAACTGGCTGTCCAGCCACTCCAACTCCCTCTTTTCACTGTCTTGAGAGCCGAATGATCAAAAGTGAAGCAGTGCTTGGCTTGGCAGCCTACATTTCATATAATCGTTAGCCATCTAAAGGCATAACATTTCAAAACTAAAATATTTCTGATGAATGAGAATTCGCTGTCAATCTCTAATATCTGCTCTATCCCGATGTGATAAATATTTCTCCATATAAGATATCTGAGTTTTATACTAGCCTTTTATGTCCCTGCTCGGACCGTGCCACTTGAAGCGCATTCTTGACGGTGACAACTTATCCGATTAGCTTTCTTGGCATAAGCAACTTGTCTGGTTAGGCTTTACTAACGGAGGCAATTTGTCTGGTTAAGCTTTCTTGACAGAGGTAACTTGTCTGGTTAGGCTTTACTAACGAAGGCAATTTGTCTGGTTAAGCTTTCTTTACAGTGACAACTAGTTAAGCTATCTTGACAGAGGCAACTTGTCCGATTAGGCTTCTTGACAGGGGCAACTTGTCCGATTAGGCTTCTTGACAGAGGCAATTTGTCTGATTAGGCTTTCTTGGCGAAGGAACTTGTCTGGTTAGGCTTCTTGACGAAGGCAATTTGTCTGGTTAGGTTTCCCTTGCAAAGGAAACTTGTCTGGTTAGGCTTTCTTGGCGAAGGAAACTTGTCTGGTTAGGCTTTATTGAGAGAGGAAACTTGTTCGGTCAGGGTTTCTTGACGAAGGCAACTTGTCAGGTTAGGCTTTCTTGACGGAGGCAATTAGTCTGTTAGGCTTTCTTGACAAAGGTAACTTGTCAGGTTAGGCTTTCTTGAATAGGCATCTTGAATAGGCATTCTTGAAGGGGGCTACCTTTCTGGTTAGGCTTTCCTGACAGATGCAACTTGTCTGGTTAGGCTTTCTCGACAGAGGCAACTTGTCTAGTTAGGTTTTCCTGATAAAGAGAATTTGCCCGATTAGGCTTCTTGACAGGAGCAACTTGTCTGGTTAGGCTTTCTTCTGTGTTCTACAGATTCCTTCCATTTATAAATGTCATGTTTATTTATATTAATTTTATCTGTATGCTACTATGCCAGTAATTCTCAGTTCTGTTTTCTCTTTTTCTTTACATATGCTCTTAGTGGCTTTTCATCTTTTATTATAAGAAATGTAAATCTTTAAATAACAACAGTAATAGTTTATCTCTCTCAGTATCAGCTGCATTTCCGTAGGTATTTTAATTTTTCATCTAGGGCACGATTCAGAGATGACATACAATTGTAGCTAGAGAGAAATCCTTATCATTTAATTCAACATTTTCAGGGGTGCTCCTCTGGTGCAGTTAAATGTGGTTTGTAACCGAGCATTTCTCATCTCAGATTAAAAGGCTAAAGGGCCAAGGGCCAATATTATCTTTTGCCCTCGATTTTCTTTTAAGTAACGATAAACAATTCTTTCATTTCTGTTTTCTATAAAAAAAGTTCTGCCCTCTATAAAAAAAAGTTCTGTTTTTATATAAAAAAAGTTCTGTTTTCTATAATAAAAAGTTCTAACTTCAGCCATCACAGTAACAATATTATCAGAAATAACGATATATTCATCAACCCTCATTTAATATTACGTCGGTCTCTGGATTCCATTCTGCTCCTGCCAGAATGAATGAAGATTAATAACGACTAATATACATAAAAATAACTCGGTTTTGATGAGTCATGCTGCCGTAATGTCCGGAGGCTTAAATAAATTCCGCCGGGTTCTTTCAAATCGTGGCAGATTCATTTCCTAAATTTCCCATTTGGGAGTCAGCATTTACAGATGGATATGTCTTGAAGGCACGCTCAGAGCTTGGTTTATGGACCCTTATTATCAAGGAATATAATTCATTGGTATTAGATAAGGCCTCACTCATACATATATACACAAAAGCACATTGTTTATACATATATATATATATATATATATATATATATATATATATATATATATATATATATACACACAAAATTCTCGTGTATTGATAGCCAGCTCTAATACACACACACACACACACACACACACACACACACACATATATATATATATATATATATATATATATATATATATATATATATATATATATATATATATATATAAATATATACATATACATAATATATATATATATATATATATATATATATATATATATATATATATATATATATATATATATATCTGAAAACGACAGATATATGTATGTACGAGAAACAATAGGATGTTATCCTTCTCGTGGTCAGGTCGGCAACGTGACCTAGTTATCATTATGGAACCTGGGTTCGTTTCCCGCTACTGGACATCATCATTTCTTCATATTTCTTGCACCTGGATCTTAAGGCTTTGTGGTAACAAGCGTATCCAAAAAAAAAAAAAAACGGGAAGAATTATATATAAGAGTATATATATATATATATATATATATATATATATATATATATATATATATATATATATATATATATATATATATATACACATACAGAAAGTAAGTTAAATATGATAAAAATATGAAGGCTGTTGCGGTAAATTGTTTATGCACTATGGGTGGCTTAAAAAGGTTTAGAAGAGATAAGAAATACGCACATTTGACAACTTTGAGTGAAAAGGTGGATTAGTGTGTTTTGGCGTGGTTTGGTCACGTGGGAAGACTGGAAGATAACAGGCTAATAAAATGGATGGTTATTCAAATGTTTTATGAAGAATGAAGATACAGAGTCCAAGAAATTCTTCACTGGATGGAATGAGAGGCATTGATATCCAGTAAGCAAAATTTAGTGGAGAGTATAGAGGCGTGTGGGGGAGTCCAGGCATTGTGGTGATCCTATTCTGTATGAACATTAGCTCTTCGTTGGGAGAGTCGGTAGAGCTGTGGCCTAGCACTCGGTAGGCCCGAGTTCGAGTCTCCGGCCGGCTGATGAGGAGTTAGAGGAATTTATTTCTGGTGACAGAAATTCATTTCTCACTATAATGTGGTTCGGATTCCGCAGTAAGCTGTAGGTCCCGTTGCTAAGTAACCAGTTGGTTCTTAGCCACGTAAAATAAGTCTAATCCTTCGGACCAGCCCTAGGAGAGCTGTTAATCAACTCAGTGGTCTGGTAAAACTAAGGTATACTTAACTTTGTATGAGCATTCAATGGCTGATGTTTTGCTTTCTTTCGGAGCTTCTGAAAACCCTGAGACAACACAACCTCCAGCACAAGATGGTCCCAGTCAAGTTAATAGCCGATTTTTTCTGCAGTCACGAAATGCAATGAGCGCCAATATATTATAAATTTTCTTTGCCACTTTAATCGCGACCACTGGCGACTTCAGTTTTTTCATTGCACAGAAAATAAAATTATTGTTGATCGTATCCTCTCAATGATCCAAAGCATTATTGCATTAACCCTTAATAATTCCATAATGAACAATTCACATATATTTTCATGAATTTCAGAGCAGAGACTAAATCCTTGAAAAAAAATTATAACGAGATATAATTAATTGGCAACCAAAGTATTAATTCATTTGGCGAACCATGTTGCCAGATCACCTTTCCTGAGGATCGAGTTGCCACGTCGTTATTTCCGCTCATTTTTCACGGTTGCTCGCTAATTATGCCGGCATGAATGATATTTCGGGCAATTTGTAAAACTCGTCATTGATTAATCGCATTTTCATTTAAGTACGTCGGCAAATGAGTTTATGAGCGAAATATAATTGGAATTAAAAAAATCACGATGAAAAAAGAGAGAGGATATTAGTCTACGATTTCGTCACCCCAAGATTTTTAAATCAGATCTGCAAGTTCTTTTAATAGCATAATTTCTTTTTCATAAAGACCCATTAGTAGTTTTCGGTTTCATTATTGATTTTCTCAATCACTGATCAATTTTTCCTCATCACTGAATTTACAATTCAGATGGAATACTAATCTGTTTCTTCGGTAAGATGATTATAGCTGAACATTTCTTTTTATTGCAAATCAGAAACTTTTACTTGCTGATCTCCTATGATTATCAATTTCTTGGTAAATAACATAAAAAAATCAGTATAATTCATTATGAAATTGGTAAACTGCTTTAAAAAACTTCAGTATAATCCAGATGGAAACTGGTAAGGAAAAAATTCAGTATAATTCAGAATGAAATTAGTAAATTTCATAAAACCTTTAGTATAATTTAGAAGGAAGCTAGTAACCATAAAAAAATTTAGTATAATTCAGAATGAAACTAGTAAATAACATGAAAAAAAAACAGTATAATTCAGAATAAAACTGGAAAATAACATACAAAATTCAGTAAAATCCTGAATGAAAATAGTAAATAACATAAAAAATTAAAAATAATTCAGAATGAAACTAGTATATAACATCCCAAATTCAGAATAATTCAGTATGAAACTGGTAAATAACAGAAAATCAGTATAATTCAGAATGAAACTACTAAATTGCATAAAAAATTCAATATACTTCAGAGTGAAGCTATTAATGACATGAAAAATTCAGTATAATTCAGAATGAGACTATTAATAAAAAAAATTCAGTATAATTCAGAGTGTAACTATTAATAACATTAAAAATTTCAGTATAATTCAGTACGAAACTCGTAAATAACAAAAAAATCATCATAATTTAGAACGAAACTACTAAATTACATAAAAAATCATTATAAATAGAGACGAACCTAGTAAATAACATAAAAAACTTCAGTATAAATGGAATGAAACTGGTAAATAACATCAAACTTTCACCATAATTCAGAATGAAACTAATAAATTACATTAAAAAACTCAGTATAATTCAGAATGAAACTGGTGAATAACATAAAACCTTCAGTATAATTCAGAATGAAACTGGTCAATAATTAATGAAACTGGTCAATAACATTCAAAAATTCAGTATAATTCACTATCACACCAGGATACTGATACTGAATAGCCAAACTGAAATTTCCATCACGACCATATGCTTCCTTGACCTCATTATACAAACAGAAGAAAAAAAAAACCGCGCGGAATAATTCGATATAATACCGCGATACTAACATTGCCGTCTGAAATCCAAAATTCCTAATTTATGACTTGGCTCCATTTTGATTGAATCAACCATTAATTCATTTCGGCGCAAAGCGAAGGACCAGGTTTATCTGGCTCACTGCCTGCCAATGCGACACCAAAATTAATGGTTTATTCTCAGATTAATCTAGAGGCTCTAGCATAGAGCTGGGTCGGATTTTTTATTTTATCTTTTTCTTTTGCTTTTTTTTATTTAAACAAGGGTGGGATTTTGTTCACCTATGGAACGTTTTTCTTTGTTTTGTGTGTGTGTGTGTGTGTGTGTGTGTGTGAGAGAGAGAGAGAGAGAGAGAGAGAGAGAGAGAGAGAGAGAGAGAGAAAGCGTTTCTCTTTTAACGGGTTATCAGAGAGAGAGAGAGAGAGAGAGAGAGAGAGAGAGAGAGAGAGAGCGTTTCTGTTTTTACGGTTATCAGAGAGAGAGAGAGAGAGAGAGAGAGAGAGAGAGAGAGAGAGAGAGAGAGAGAGAGCCCTGGAATTTTTCTCTTTTTACGGGTGATCAGAGAGAGAGAGAGAGAGAGAGAGAGAGAAAGAGAGAGAGAGAGAGAGAGAGAGAGAGAATCGCATTTACAGTACAAATACAATGCAATGTATCCACCAAAAATTACTGTCCATAATGTGCACGTACCTGGGTCTAGTCAGGACCGAACCATTGTTATCTAAACCAACAAGTATCCCACTTAGGCCTTTGGCAATCACGCCTAGGCAAGGCCAATTATAGAGACCGGTAGGTGGCACTGGGTATCCAGTCCAGTTCTCCTTTAAGTGGAATCGCCTCTCCCAGTTTTAAGACAAATCAGAGTAACTAAAGACTAAGGCTACTGTGGCTCCTACCGGGATAAATTCAGAATCCTGTTCTGTCAGCCTTTCCTAGTCCACAACCGAGCCTTTCCTTTCATGGGAAGATTCAACAGACTTCGACTCTAAAGCCTTTCGCTAAGCAGTGGAGCTGCCCCCTAGCTTGGGAGGCTTACAGGTTGTTACACCTAGACCTTGGGAGACCTGCATGTAGCTGCAATATCAGGTAACTTCAACAGGTCCGTTAGCCGAAGCTTTGAAACCGGATACAAGATGTCCAGGGAAGAGAGATAGCAAATCACGTAAGTAAATATGTCTAAAGCTTACGAATGTTAACTTGAATGAGAAAAGGGAGATCGAGAGATATTATCATCACTGTTATTATCACTATTAATATTATTATTATCATTATTCAAAATAGTCAAATGTTGAAATGGGATAGGTTAACAAGGCCACAGACTCGTAAACCAAGCTTCCACGGAATGGAATGCCTAAATGCAGAGAAGAGACAACAAAGAGGGTAAAATACCAAATATATACTGATCAATCTACTAACAATCATTTACTTCCAACGACAGCAATGAAAATCAATGAATAAGGCATTGGTACAAAGCGCTTATCTCTCAGTAACGTCAGTCTAAAAATTTCAGTTTTACAGCAAAAAATAAGAGACACTGCTGGTGTAGGGTTGACAACGAGGCACCTCGACAGAATATGAACACTGACTCTGCCAAGAGAGGAACACGCGCTAGTTTGGTTCCTTTTTGAAAGAGAGTTTGTGGAAGGTGACCAAACTACTAGATGTCTTGCAGCTAAGGTCTAATTCATAATTAGCAGTTGCATTCAAACAAGAAACCGTTTTCCCATATAGGTAGGACAAGAGATCTGGAACAAGTGGATTTAATATCATCATCTTTGTAACAACAGGCGGCCTTATGAACAATGCTTCACCTAGTTCCTAACAGCATGATATCAACAAATATTCCATAAATGCTGTGCAAAAAGAAAGCCTGAAGTCGTAGGTAACACCAAGTCTGGTCAGATATTCAGAATGATAAAAAATATAACTGTCTATCCCAAAACAAATCTTGGAGCAGCGGAGAGTTGGCAGACTGGCTAATTATTTGTCTTAATTTTCGGCTGTTTAGCTTAATACCCTAGTGACTTAACCACTTCAAGAACCTTTCCACATATCTATTAAGGCTAGTAATAAATTAAACTATGCATTTAGAAGGACTAACTAACTGCAAGCATATTGGTACACCAACATTAAGTCACAAAAGTACAATAACATTATCCTGAGGAACACCAGACAAAAATATGTAGATTCCAATCGTCATCGAAAATGACTCTGCATCTAGTCGCGTAAAATGCCACAAATGAGATTAAAGTACGTATCATGCAACAGTAAGGCTGACCTACATCAAAGACCACATCAAAAATCAATTTGTACAAGTCACAAATCCTAATAATTTCCAAGTTGCCTGAGGGGTAACTTGTTAAGATATGAAAAGAGAACCAAAAGCATTGTTACAATAATAAAGTCATTGATTCCCAAGGAACTGTAATATGGTACCAGGAAATGAGAGAGAGAGAGAGAGAGAGAGAGAGAGAGAGAGAGCCAATGATAAGGTCATAAAGTAGAAATAAACGAATCCTGGTAATATCGCTTTACTCCCACGTTAGTAAAACGCGGTGGTCACGGGGGTTGGGGGCGGGGGGTGTTGGAGAAGGGTTTTACGATA
>NC_089745.1:51081493-51218993 GCF_040412425.1 Macrobrachium rosenbergii
ATGCTGTAGACACCCTTTTTTCACAACACATCATACATTTACTCTACTTAAACTTGCTGCTTGCAGTCACACGACCTATATTTTCTATAATCAGGTGTTCAATTCCAAATCCATGCTTTTGAAACAAAACTTGCAATTACTTTAATTGTAATCTCACCTCTACTAGCTCCTGATTATAACTGACTTTCGCAAACACTTACGGTGAAAATTGCTTTCTTTATTTAGTCTCAAGCAATGATTACCTTCAAAAAGAACTAGGGGCATATTCTAGTTAGTTTTCTGTAAAAGAAAGCTATTGTGCCGGGTTTGTCTGTCCGCCCGCATTTTTTCCGTCCGCCCTCAGATCTTAATAAGTACTGAGGCTAGAGGGCTGCAAATTGGTATGTTGATCAACCACCCTCCAATCATCAAACATACCAAATTGCAGCCCTCTAGCTTTAGTATTTTTATTTTATTTGAGGTTAAAGTTAGCCATAACAGTGCGTCTGGAAACGATAGACGATAGGCCACCACCGGCCGGTTGTTAAAGTTTCATGGATCGCGGCTCATAAAGCATTATACCGAGACCACCGAAAGATAGATCTATTTTCAGTGGCCTTGATTATACGCAGTAGCGGCTGTACAGAAAACTCGATTGCACCGAAGAAACGTCGGCGGGTTTTCTTTTTTTTTTTATCTTGGAAAAATAGGCAAATAAAAAAATACATATTCTATAAATCAAGAACTGGGCCCTGTTTTCGATAGTGACTTGTTATTCATTTATACAACTGTCTTTAATTATCCAATGTTTGCATCGTTTTACAACCCCGGTTGTAAATGATTCACTTATAATTTCAGTGCCATCAGCCTTTGTTAAAATCTAAAATTTGACTTTCTATATTTAAAACATTAATAACAACCTTTAGTTCTCTAGATATAACTGCTCTTGGCAACAGAATCATTCCTCTCTGTGATCTGTTAAGTATCTGAAAGAATTGTCATTATCCTCTGAAAATTTCTGTGTCCGTTCATTTTACATTATCTTTGGGCAATGCTGAACAGTGGCCTTGCAGTATGTAAGAGAGGCAGTACCATCATTCTTATAATTTCAACCGTAAAGATGATCACGACTTTATACAAAGAATATATAGGTCTGAAATATTTCACCGCTTATGCTACAACGACCTAGATACTTTTCAATCTATAAACCTGTTCTAATTAAAACAGACATTAGCGAAGGATAATTCTAGGAAAATATTTAAGGAAAATTCAATTCCGAAAAGTAAGGAAAGCGAATTATCACCGATAATAATCGCTGCTTGGCAATTACAGTAGGGGTAATAAAAATTGTTTAAAAATACAACACCAGTTTTAAGTTCTTTTGAAAGTAGGTCTTCGAACAACACCAAAACAAGCGAATCACTAACAACCTCTAAAACAGAGGCGCGTCATTTGTTGTGCATTACCGGTCTCGTATCGTTTATTTCGGTTAACCAATCTGAGCATATCACCCAAACGGCCAAACCATTAAGGGGAGAGATAATTGGGAGAGATAATTGCCTAAACCACCTCCGACACTTCCCTGCAACCTCCCCACCCCCACGCCAAAGCCTTCCCTTTCCGGGATTATCTGTAATATCTGGTTACCGGACCTTATTTACAATAACTTGGGTATAAATGCCGATATAAAGCAAACAGATAATGGAAACAAGACAGACGACAAAATTCGTGTTTTCGGCTCAAGCATTTTATGCATGAATGCATATTCATGTACGAGCGGCGCGTATAATCTGCTTCCTGAATGATATGCTGTTGACACCCGGATCTAACAGAAAGTAATCGTCTTGAGTTCGGTAGACAGACAGGGATATAAGAAAAAACACAGACTCACACACGCGCACAAATTTAATGTATATATATATATATATATATATATATATATATATATATATATATATATATATATATATATACATATATATAAATAAATGGATGAGTGTGTGTTCCAGCATAACTCTGAAACGCATTGAGCAACTTCAACCAAACTTGGTATACATATGACTTACTATCTAGAAAAGAATACTGTGGGGGTAAGGCACCACTAGCACCATAGGGCACCAAATGGGGTGGGGGTGGGAAGGGCTTCCCTGAAACGGGGCTGGTTCTGTCCGTAGACTTAGTAACTAACTAAACAACTCTATGGGTTTATCATAACTCCTTTCAGTATACATATGACTTGCTATACTGTGGGGGTAAGACATCACTGGCACCATAGGGGCTGGGGGTGGGAAGGGGGTGATATGTAAAAATAACCGAAAACGACAGATGTTAGTGTCTAGTCCATAGTTTTTGAAGTCACTGAGTTGAATAGTGACACTTCCGATGTCTTTCAAGTCCCAGTTCAGCCCCCACACCCCAACATAGGAATTGGGGGGTAGATAGATAGATAGATAGATAATTTTCGTGAAAGCTTCATCCACAGACTTCCTGAAAACATGCATGCTTGTCATGATCTCAAATAGCTTTTTGACTTTTACTTTTTGATACAAGTGTCCTACCTTCTCAGCATACATGATTTATTTTTTATATCAAGATATAACCATAACTATCATACACAATATATATTCACGACACTGTCTAACAAAATGAAAGCAACAATTAACGATAACCAAGCCAATGATAATATTAATTATTTTCTATATTAAGCCATTTGCCTTACAGGCGGTGACTCCAGAATAACAGGGAAAACATTGGTTACTGCCATATTCATACTTAAACTGCTGAAACGTGAATGGACTGCAATGCTAAAAACTTCCACAACTCTAGCCACTTTATACAACTGTGAAAAAGACACAGTGCCACGTCTAACACCTCTACATGCATTGCACCACTCTTCTCTACTTACACAGTCATGATCTTTCTTGGACGAGTCGGTAGAGTTCTCGGCTAGCAATCTGCTAGGCCGGAGTTCAAGTCTCCGGCCGGCCAATGAAGAATTAGAGGAATTTATTTCTGGTGAAAGAAATTTATTTCTGGTGAAAGAAATTTATTTCTCGGTATAATGTGGTAAGGATTCCACAATAAGTTGTAGGTCCCGTTGCTAGGTAACCAATTGATTCTTAGCCACGTAAAATAAGTCTAATCCTTCAGGCCAGCCCTAGGAGGGCTGTTAATCAGCTCAGTGGTCTGGTTAAACTAAGGTATACTTAACATGATCTTTCTGGATATTTGCCTCAGTTATTTCAAATTCCCCTTACGTCCCATCTTAACGGACATTTTCCCGCCTATCCTTTAAGAATTACAGACTTGTTTTCGGTAACCTGCTCTTCTCCATTCTTTCCACATGACTTAAGCATCTCAAATTACCATTGATCCATCCTTTCACCTACGCTAAACTTTTCACCACTTTTATAAATCTCTACTTTTCTCACCCTTTACCCCCTCTTCCATCACATTTACTATTCATGATGTTCATCTCAACAGCCTCAGCCCTTTATCCTTGCATTATCAGTCAACTTCCACTCTTCACTTCCATAAAAGATAGTTGGCGTAACAATTTCTTTGTAATATACTTTCTAGCCTTAGCTTTCATAGAAACTTCATCTCTCGTCAGTCTCTTGCGCACAACCTGTTAGCCCTTTCGCTGTTTTATGACATACCCTTTTCTCATCTCATCATTACTCATTACATTTACTCCCAAATACCAATAAGAATCAACATGCTCCATCCTTCCACGATCCATATTAACATTCACTGCTCCATCTCTTGACTTCCTGATTTCCATTTCGCTCTCAACTTTCTCCAGTTGCAAAGGCTTTCAAACTCTTTCACGCGGCTTCTGGAATTTCTCTTTATTACCTCAAATAAGTGCTATATGATATTCAAACACCGTCCATTCCACACACCATATGCAGCTCGTTTTCTAATTCCACAACTTATTGCTTAGCTCTGATTTCCTTAGGCTTTTTGCACCACTCCATCCATAAGGATAATAAACAGCTTAGGATAATAAAAACATTACTTTGTCAGATCCAGTTTTACACCAAACCTGTCGCTCTCCCATGTATACATATACCAACAAAACTTCACTCCTTACAAAAGACTTTTTATCATTTTCAGCAATATAACTTCTGTACTATACATCCTCCATACTCCACATTCTGTTCTGTCATAATATTTTTCTAGGTTCATGCACGCCACACACTTACGACCTTCTCACATAACAGTTTTGTACAAACACTTGATCCCCACAACCGTTTCAATATCCCTTACCAATTCTTGTACCAACTATCTCACCTCCTCGATAAAAATAATTTTTCGATCAAAATCCTACCATGTACCATCCCTGGTATACTGAGTAACGTGTAGGGCCTTTCATTCTTATAGTGACCTCTATAACCTTTACCCTGTCGCAACGTTACTCTCATTTTTATCCTACATGCCTTCGAATTCTCTCCTTATCCAGACATACCTTGAAGTTCTGAGGCTAAGACTTCCCTCAACAGTAAAAGAGCCTATGATCCACATCTGAAAATGGCACAGCGATTTACGGAAACTCTGTTAGAACTCGCTGTGACTGGTGACCTCAGAAGACATATTTGGACCTGGTAGTTAGTCGACCGTGCAATGGGTCACACGTATGGTGGGAAAGAGCATGGCGCTAGTAACTATATATCCTATATTGATTTACTAAGAACTTAACGACACAGTAGGTAAAGTAAGTGCTACCGTTCTATCGGTCTCTTTAAATTAAAGGGTAACGGTAACTATGAAATTCAGCTTCTGTTAAACTGACAGAATGGATTTCACTGAAACAAATAAAGATGAAGGGTAGGTGCTGACTTATGTGAGTAACGTTTATTCGAGCCCTTTACTTACAATTAATATTTGATTTGACTAAATCTTCATTCAGTGACTGATATTACTGATATCGAAATAAGCCATTAAGCTTAAAGCTTCAGATTTCTTTCAGAAATGTATCTCCACTGCAAAATACCTTACCACTCACATTATTATTATTATTATTATTATTATTATTATTATTATTATTATTATTATTATTATTATTCACAAGGTGAACCCTATTCATATACAACAAGCCCACAGGGGCCATTGGCTTAAAATTCAAGCTTTCAAAAAATATGATGTTCATTAGAAAGAAGTAATATAATAAAATTATTAAAATGCAAGGAGAATTGCATTAGGTTAGTACTGCGCTGCATCTTCACTTGAACTTTAGAAGTACCAGTTGCAGACATTTTTCAGTTAACGTTCTTATACATATTCAACTAACAACGTTTTCAAGTTACAATTTTAAAACCTAATTCATGATGTCCCTCTCTTTCTGTCGATATGACAAATGGAAATAATAAAAAAATACATTTATAACGACATCACACCTGAAACGCGCCCGGTAACTCTCGACGCTGACAATCTGAACTAATCAAAATTCTTATTGACAGTGACGTCACGAGTCCAGCGACACAGGATGTCGATGCCGGCGACCAAAGCCATTGAGAGCAGGAGAGTGCGTGCGGATGTGCGTGAAGCCAGTTACGCCGTGCGTAGGAGTCCCGCACTCCATTTACCTGTGCGTAAATTATAGTAGCGACGGACGCCTTTTAAACTGGCCATCGACCCAATAAGAGTGGGGAAGTGTAACTAAAAAGCGTCGACCGGTCAGTTCCATTGTTGATTTGGGAGCCACTCGATCGATTAATTGGGCGACTTGTCACCAGAGGCGCTGACTGCTTCTGCTTCTGCCTCTGCTGCCTACTGCCTGCTGCCTGGCTGCTGGCTGCTGGACTGGTTGGGTGCCTTCCTTCGTCCCCCGAACCCTACCCAAATATAATGGCCCCTGGCCCCAGAACCTACTGCATTTTTATGTATTGAAGTCCAAATGATTTTCCGCGCCATATTCGCCCGGTAGGTGTTGGTGCTAAAAATGCCGCGTCGAAAATTGAGGCTTTTATGATTTTGGGGACGGTGAATTGTCTGTCGTTTCCTCCCCATCGGTTGTAAGTGATACGTTTTAAATGTGCCGTTGCTTTTTGGGCCCTTTTTTTTATTATTATTATTGTCGTAGGTGCGTGGGAGAAGGGCATATCCAAAAGTTTCCTCGTAAAGATATTTTGCAAAATATCACATATTAATTTTACGATACGGATTATAGAATTATCGGATTTGCATGAACCATTGTATCGCCAGTAGCAGGACTATAAAAGAAAACTGTGTATGAACAAATAGTCATCGGGACAATAACAAAAACTCCCCGTAGGAGGGTAGTGCCGTCAGTGCACCTCGTGTGGTGCACTGTAGGCATTACTTGAGATTCTTTGCAGCGTGCCTTCGGCCCCTAGCTGCATCCCCTTTCGCTTATTTTACTGTACCTCCTGAAGAAAATATAAATTTTCAGTTAGTTTAGATTTTTAACATTTTTCTAATTTTTTTAGAAACTTTAACTTACTTTTTCTCTAACATTTTTGTGACAAATGTTAAAATAATTGCTTTTGTAAATGTAAATTTGTATAAAAATCACGGTGTTTAAAGTGACACCACCTCCTTCCCGAATCCTTGTTGGAGAACTTTGACTGCCTGAAAATTACTCCACTCAGGTAGAAACCGGCTGTTTTTGTTTTTCTTCGCGGCAAGAAGGGCCGAAGGTTGGCAGTTCAGCTCACAGCTCCATTATAGGTTGCAGTTCAGCTCTCAGCTCCATCATAGTTTGCAGCGCAGCTCACAGCTCCTTCATAGTCCGAAGGACTGGAAACTCAGTATCCTGTGGAACTTTCACCGCAATGGAGCACTAATTAACTCTCAGCAGCTACAGTAGCCTCAAGCCATCGTCACCAACGACAGACGTCGCATACCATCAACTGATGTCTTGTACTAGCAGTTTTAAGGATGGAAATTTCTTGAGGTATGTCACTTTCATTAGACACCGTGATTTCGTGACTTTAAGATTTTTCCCAAGATTTCTTAAATAATCTGTTTCTAGCATTCAGCCCTTTTAAATAATAAAGCTCGCTAATTCATCGTAATCCTTAAACGAAAGCAGTTCTTTTCATTTTGTTCATTTCACCTTGTTCCCGTATAGGTTTGTTGATTTATAGTATGTGATCCAGCTTTCGTAAACTTATCTTTGAAGTAATATAGTATAGGCCTGCTGCCACACTTTATTTCATATTCATATTTAGCGGATTTCATTGCTATAAAGGTTTCTCTTAATTTTGTAAGACGAGTTCTTGCTATATTCACTTGTACGGAATTTCAATTATTACGACGAGACTAGTATATTACTTCGTTGTGCTTTCGGTATTTCAAATTTTTAATTCTCATATTTCTCGTGTTTTAGTGAGTGGGACGGAATTGGGGAGGATTGGGAGATCTGGTGTCATCGGTCTTCTTCTACTTGATAGAATCCAGTCCAGACAACCAACAAGCAGTTACTGTTCACCTATTCAGTCATTTCTAATAAATAAGTTTGGATTTTAGTTGGTCTATTCATTCTCCTCCCCAGGATTTCTGTTCATGGAACCCCTGGGGGGACTGAATGCGAAACTGCTTGTTGTTGGTTGGCCTTGGTTTGGTGGTTGCTGTAGCTTGATATTTGCATTTTATATTTTTGTCGTGTTTGATATTTACTTGGGGAAAATTGTTATTCTCATATATTTGGAAATTTTTTGAAATTTTTTGACATTGCTATCATTAACCATGTCTGATCTTAAACTGTTAGTTAACTCCCGGAAATATATCCGTAAGGCTATCACTGAAAATTACAATAAGAGGGATAGTTTTCCCGCTTTATCACAAGTTGTTCGATATGCGAAAAAAGCAGTATTGGTGGACTTGTTAGCTCAACTAGGTGATTATGATTCTAAAATTCAAGCACTTAAGTGGGGTGAGAATGAGGATGAATTTGTACTTGCAGAGGATATTGAATTGAGTCATGATTATTTGACTAAAATTCGTGAGTGTATAGCTTTGTTAGAAGATGTACCTTCTCTTAGTCAGTCCTCGCTTGATTCGGCTCGTAGTCTCCTTAAACGCCCAACAGCCCCTCTTCCCACATTTACCAGTCGTGATGGTGAAGATTTAAATAAATTCTTTCTTCAGTTCGAGGAAACTATTAACAAGTTCTCGTACCCAGATTACGATAAATTTCTGTTGTTAAAACAGCAAATTAGTGGGAGAGCTTCAATCTTGATTAATTCCTTGAAGCTGACAAGCAAGGATACACTCATGCTAAAAAGAATTACTGACGAATGCTTTGGCTTCCCCAGGAAAACAGAAGTTCAATATTATTAAACAGTTATCAGAAATGAAGTTAACTTATGAAGATGATCCGTTTGAATACATCTCTAAGATTAAGTATATCACTGAAGGTATTAAGAAATTGAAAATTGATGTTGATTTTTTCCTTCAATATTTTTTCTGGTCAGGCCTGAATGAGTCTTTTCGAAATATTTTGATTCAAATAACTAATCATTCGAAACCAACTTTAATGGAAATTACTGATAACTTTTTTGAAGCGAGCGAGCGGTATTTTTCACAGAAACATTATAAAGAACGTAAGAAAAAATCTGATTCGCCTGTATTGAATTCGGCCAGTTCTCGAGAATGTACAACTAGCCTTGCTGTGAAAGTAGATTATTCTAAAGACAAAACTAGGTCATCAAAACCTTGTTCCCTTTGCATAGTTGTAGACAGGGATATTTCACACCCAGTTTACCGGTGTCCAGTATTTAAGACTCCACAAGAGAAAATTGATAAGTTGGTTAGTTTGTCCGGCTGCATTAAATGTGGGAACCTTAATCATACTTCAGATAATTGTAAATTTAAATTCAACTCCCGGTGTAGTAACTGTAAAGGCTGGCATATGTCTTACCTTTGTGTTGGGAATCCACGTAAGAAAAAGAAAGCACAGCTGATAAATCCAAAGGTAAATTCTGGTTTGGATAAATCAAAAGATAATTCCAAATTGAACATTGCTAGTAGCAATTTGATAACACTGACAGAAGCTTTGCAGGGGATACCGATGGTGAATCGATATTACCTACATTTACATGTAAAATCGGTGGCAAAAAGAGTGAGAGGATTGAAAGATGGTGGTTGCCAGTCAAACTTTATAACTGAAAGTTTGGCATCCCAGCTTGATCTGAAAGTCATTAAGGATAACTTTTCTATCACTGTAAACGGTATTAATGTACCCAAGACATATAAGAGTAAATTAGTAGAATTTAATGTGAAGTTTGGTGATGAGTTGAAAACTATTAAGGCTTTGTGTATTCCTTCAATTAATATTGTGTTAAAACTTCCAAATTTGAGAAAAGTTGTTGATAGTTTTCTCATGCAGGGATATAAATTAGCAGAAGAGTCTTTAAAGAATTGCCAGGATGAAATCAGTGATATAGAGTTCATTTTAGGGTGTAAATCTTCGTATTGTATACCAGATTCAGAAGTACTCTTTGGTGAAAGGAAGATGTCCTTATATTCTCAGACTCCTTTGGGAATCATATTGAAGGGAGATATTAATCAGCTATTGCATGACTTGGAGGATTTGCCAGTTAATTCAAATTCATATTCAATAATGGACCCTGGGAATTACTTTCCTGTCAAAAATACCTCTTGTCTGACATCCACAGATAATTGCATTGAAGTTATATAGATTGTTGTACTAATTTTTCAGTCTTCAATGATAAAGGTGATCTTGTTGATGCAGAGTTGCAAAGAGCTACAAATGACATTTTAGAGAGTCAATGTTCATATTTCACAAATCATGATAATCAGATCTATGATGATGAGACTTCTGAGATAAATAATGATTTAGTAAAATTTGCTCTAGACAATACAGTGCGTGACGAAAAAGGAAGACTCAAAATGCCTCTTCTTTGGAATCCTAAAGTTAGTCATTTGCTGGGTAGAAATCGTAAGCATTTAAACACTGATTCTAAGGGCTAATTTGAACAAACTTTTAAAGAATGAAGAAAATTTAAAATTAATGAATGACACTTTCCAAGAACAAGCTGCTGCTGGTATCATTTAAAAAAATTAATGACCTTGATGACTTTCTAGAGACTCATCCTGAGCATAGCTTCTTGCCACATATGCCAATATTCAAACCAGATAGAGAGACTACAAAATGTAGAATAGTTTTTCTCTCAATCTTTGTGAAAAAGGACCCGACAAAGCCCATGACAGTTAGTCATAACCAAGCAATTTATCCCGGTCCTACACTTAACCATAAAAATTTCTTCTGCTTTGTTGCATTTAAGATTTGACCCTTCATTTGCACCTTTGATATTAAAAAAGGCTTTCAATAATATTAGTTTGGAGAAATTGATCAAAATAAACTTTTATTCCTATGGTTTCGAAATGTTCAGAAGAGGGACTTTTCTATTATAGCTTACAAGAATGTTCGTTTACCTTTTGGGCTACGTTGTTCACCCACAATTTTATTGTTAGGTCTTTTCAAAATTTTGGTTCTCGACTCTGAGGATGATTCATCAGGTATTAGATACTTGAAACATTTAATTTATCAACTTTGTTATATGGACAATTGTGCTTTTACAGCAGAGGACTCTGCAAATTTAATATGGGCTTACAATCAGCTGAACTCTATTTTTGAACCTTACAAATTTGGTCTTCAGCAATTCATGTCAAATGACAGTAATTTACAATCTCTCATTGACTCTGATCTTGAAGGAGAAACCCCTATTAAGGTAAAATTGCTTGGCATGCGATGGGATCGTTCAAAAGATACCCTATCGACAAACCCTATTAACCTCGACCCACAGGCTAATACTAAAGGTTAATTTTAAGAAGCATTGCATCACAATATGACGTTCATAACTATAATGCTCCTTTACTAAATAGAAGTAGGTTGTTCTTGCACAGATTGCAATGCCAAAAGGAGTTAACATGGGATCAGACTCTTTCTCCTGATGTTTTACGTGAATGGAGATTAATTGCTAAACAAGCTAATGCCTCTCTTGTTGTTAAGATTAAGAGGTTTGTTGGGAAAAGACAGAGCTCCTACAAGCTGATAGGATTTTCTGATAGCAGTAAATCAATGTATGGTGCTGTCATTTATATCAAAGACTTAGAGACCAAGGAAATAAGTTTTCTTTCAGGAAAGAATAGAATTGTCAATAAACAGCTGGAATGCAAAAGCATCCCTTCCTTGAGATCCAAGGCATTGCTTTAGCCACAGAGTGTATTTTAGATTTGTATGCAGATCTTGCTGGCCCTTCGTGCATTAAACCAATCCACATTACTGAAATTGAAATATTTTCAGATAGTCTTGTATCTTTAGCATGGTTAAATTCCTATTCCACGAAATTAGACAAGATGCAGAAAAGGTCAATCTTCGTAATGAATAGGATCAAACATATTACAAAGTTATGTGAAACTCATCCCATAAAATTTTCATTTGTTTCTGGAACAAAAATCCAGCAGACTGCATAACCAGAAGTATGTCCCATCAAAACAGCTCGTGAAGAGTAATTATTACAGTGGTCCACCCTTTTTATCTAATTGTATCACTCCAGAGCTTAGTAGGGACGATATTTTTTCGGTGATTATACCAAATCCTCTTGCAGATGTTGATAACATAAGCCCTAGCTCTGAAACTCATAGCTTGCTTTCAAGTTACTCACTGGTTGGCTGTCTGCAGAATTTAATGCTGTTAGACAGGTTCTCCAGTTTCAATCGTTTGGTGAAGGTTTACAGTAAGATTTTAATCTTTGTAAACAAGCTGAAAGCTAAAGTAAAATCTAAGTATCCTGACAGGTTTTCTCACTTTGAGGATAAAGATGATGCGAACTTTTTTTCAGAAGCTACTAGACAAATAATATTAAAAGATCAGCAATCTGAATTCCCTGAGGTTTTTAAGTATTTCCACTCTAATTCAAGGAATGTTAAGGACCTCCCAAATATTGTCAAACAGCTTAATGTTTTCATGGACAGGGATGGGTTGTTGAGAGTCCGAAGTAAATGAGCGTCTCAGGAGTGTTGAGCGCTTTAAGCGGTACAGTTTTCCTTTACTTCTGGCAAAGAATAGTGTTCTTACCCCCACTCATCATCCTGGACATGCACAGGAAATTGGCCCATGCTGGGTGTTATTCATTGTTGACTGAGCTAAGGAAAACTTTTGGATCCCACATTTTTTTCTCCATTGTCAAAAAGGATACTAAAAACTTGTACGACGTGTCGTCGTTTTAATGAACGGACTGTTAAGCTTAACCAAAGTCCATACAGAATGTGTAGATTAAACCCTTCTAATATACCATTTAATAATATTTGTAGACTTCATGGGACCGTTCACTGTAAAAAATTATATGGTCAAAATTCTAAAGTGTGGATTCTTTGCATTACCTGTATGTGGTCAAGAGCCATAAATTTGAAAATTTGTTCAAACCTGTCTGTCGTAGAATTCTTAAGAGCGTTTCAGTTGCATTGCTTCGAGTTTGGTATCCCTAGTTTTTGTATTTCCGATTTAGGAACGCAGTTGACTGCTGGTGCAAATATTATTTCAGATTTTTTTAAAGATCATGAAACTCGTAAATATTTTGATGAAAATAATGTTCAACCCTTATCCTTTGATCATTTCTTTAAAGGTCATAGTAAACTAGGGTCAATGGTTGAAATTTGTGTAAAGTTAACCAAGAGACTCCTTTTTGGCTCTATTGGTAAAAATATCTTGCCATATAGAGATTTTGAGTTTATTGTTTGCAAGACCGTTCATCTCGTGAACAGGCGACCAATTGCCTTCAAGGAAGCCTTGAGAGATTCATCTGGTGACTGTGTTCCTGATTCAATCACGCCTGAAGTTTTAATTAGAGGATATGACTTGTTATCTTTGAACATTATTCCAGAGCTTCAGAGAAATCCTGAACCTGAATGGATGCCCTTTGAGCCCTTAAACAAGGTGAAAAATAATTACGAAAAACTTCAGAAAACGCGTAACAAGCTCATAGATATTTATAACGAAGAATTCTTATGTACTCTTATCCACCAAGCAGTTAACTTAAAAGACAGGTATAAGCCCGTGACGCACAAAATTCTTCAAAGAGGTGATATTGTTCTAATAAAAGAACCAATGACCAAACAAAGTAACTACCCAATGGCTATTGTTAAAGACGTAGTGAAAAATCTTCATAATGAAATCACGGGTGCCATAGTTATTGAAGCGGCACTCTTCCACGTTGATGCCCTTACTTAGAAAAGAAGAGTTGCCTAATAATGATGAAATGATCACTCTTCCTGGCCCAAGTGTTGTTGAATATTCAGCAAGACCTAAAAAAAGAAGGACAGCCATTGAGAGTGAAATAAAGACTAAAGATATTCTTGATAATTTCTAGGTTACTACCTGAATAATTTTTTTTCTTGTGACTTACAGTATTAATGTAACTTTATATACATAAATTTGATTCATAATGGAATCAAATTCCTTCCTTGGAGTGAAGAAAATATAAATTTTCAGTTAGTTTAGATTTTTAACATTTTTCTAATTTTTTAGAAACTTTAACTTACTTTTTCTCTAACATTTTTGTGACAAATGTTAAAATAATTGCTTTTGTAAATGTAAATTTGTATAAAAATCACGGTGTTTAAAGTGACACCACCTCCTTCCCGAATCCTTGTTGGAGAACTTTGACTGCCTGAAAATTACTCCACTCAGGTAGAAACCGGCTGTTTTTGTTTTTTCTTCGCGGCAAGAAGGGCCGAAGGTTGGCAGTTCAGCTCACAGCTCCATTATAGGTTGCAGTTCAGCTCTCAGCTCCATCATAGTTTGCAGCGCAGCTCACAGCTCCTTCATAGTCCGAAGGACTGGAAACTCAGTATCCTGTGGAACTTTCACTCGCAATGGAGCACTAATTAACTCTCAGCAGCTACAGTAGCCTCAAGCCATCGTCACCAACGACAGACGTCGCATACCATCAACTGATGTCTTGTACTAGCAGTTTTAAGGATGGAAATTTCTTGAGGTATGTCACTTTCATTAGACACCGTGATTTCGTGACTTTAAGATTTTTCCCAAGATTTCTTAAATAATCTGTTCCTAGCATTCAGCCCTTTTAAATAATAAAGCTCGCTAATTCATCGTAATCCTTAAACGAAAGCAGTTCTTTTCATTTTGTTCATTTCACCTTGTTCCCGTATAGGTTTGTTGATTTATAGTATGTGATCCAGCTTTCGTAAACTTATCTTTGAAGTAATATAGTATAGGCCTGCTGCCACACTTTATTTCATATTCATATTTAGCGGATTTCATTGCTATAAAGGTTTCTCTTAATTTTGTAAGACGAGTTCTTGCTATATTCACTTGTACGGAATTTCAATTATTACGACGAGACTAGTATATTACTTCGTTGTGCTTTCGGTATTTCAAATTTTTAATTCTCATATTTCTCGTGTTTTAGTGAGTGGGACGGAATTGGGGAGGATTGGGAGATCTGGTGTCATCGGTCTTCTTCTACTTGATAGAATCCAGTCCAGACAACCAACAAGCAGTTACTGTTCACCTATTCAGTCATTTCTAATAAATAAGTTTGGATTTTAGTTGGTCTATTCATTCTCCTCCCCAGGAATTCTGTTCACCTCCTTTCATATTCTCTTTCTTCCATCTTACTTTCCACCCTCTCCTAACAACTGATTCATGGTGCAACTGCGAGGTTTTCCTCCAGTTATACCTTTGAAACATTTACTGTCAATTTCCGTTTCAGCGCTGAATTATCTCATAAGTCCCAGTGCTTGGACTTTGGCCTAAATTCTATATTCAGTTCAATTTAATTCAATTCAATAATAAAAACTGACACACACACATGCACACACGTACTCAAATTGGTTTCAACTTCATGGCTAAAAAAACGGCTTAGAATAGAATAGAATACAGAATTTAGGCCACAGGCCAAGCGCTGGGACCTATGAGTTCATTCACGTTGACAAGGAAATTGACGGCAATGAGGTTTGAAAGGTGTAACAGGAGGAAAACCTCGCAGTTGCACTATGAATCCACTGTTAGGAGAGGGTGGAAAGTAAGATGGAAGAGAGAGAATGTGAACGGGGGTACAGTAAAAGGAATGAAAGGGGTTGCAGCTAGTGGCCGAAGGGATACTGCAAAGAACCTAAAGTAATCCTTACAGTGCAGCACAGGAGGTGCACTGACGGCACTAACCCCCTACAGGATAAAAAAAAAAAAAAAAAAGAAAGGCTTGGTTCCTACACTGAATAAAGGGGAACTTCTATCCTAACAGTGTGAAAAGTTAAGAAAGAAAATTAGGCAGAGCAGAAGAAAGAATGAGATGCCCCACTCTTTTCATGGATGTTAAGAGGGTAAGAATGTTAACAGCAAGTCGACAGGACAAAATCTTAAGAACAAGAGCAAAATTATGCGTATTCCAGAAGACAACGTTCAAGCAATCTAAATCGGAACTTTGCAGAATTTTGTTCTATTAAATTTCCACTTTCACCCATATATAAGTAACATAAATTGCATCGAAGTTTGTAGTTTGTTTTAAGATGGATAAAATAATATCCAACAAATGAGACATTTAAATTACAGCTGTTGGCAACCTATAAATTGTGAACTCAAGCACAGAAATTATGAAATATTCTTTCACGAGTATCCATATCAAAACTTCAAGGCCTACAGTACATCGGATGGGATCTTTGAAGCGTCAGAAAGCTGTCGAATTTTTTTGTTTTTCCATGCAAGAGTCTCATCCTTGATTTCAATAGAAAAATAAGAGCATGACAATAGCATTGTCTCCTATGTACCTTCTTTATGAATTACAAATAAAAAGTACATTTTTTTATTATTCAAAGTAATGTGCACAAATTTGGTATGCTGGTCCCATGAATATATGTAGGTTTAAAGTTCAAAAATATTAAATGGATGAACATATAAAAAAACTACAAAAAAATAAGGTGATAATAATAATAATATTTAATAGGAACATATAAATAAAACTAAAAAATATACAAGCTTAAAAAAATATAACATTGTGATGACAAAAAAAGAACTTCTTGACAAGTAGAGGTTAAAACAAACAAAATGCAGAAATTTAAAAACACAATGCAATGGCAGGTAACAAAATCGCGTGCGGAAAGCAACAGTTTATGAAAAAAATAATGTAAAAATATCTTATGTAATGTATGTGTTCTTCTTTATGTAAACAAAATGTTTATAAAAATATAATATATATATACAAAATAAATAGAATATATATATAAATATATATATATATATGGTTATAATATATATGTATACATGTATGATATACATATATATGTATTAACAACACACTCATGATGCACAATATATTTATAATATATATATATAAAAAAAATAATATATATATATAACAATATATGATATACAATATATATATATAAAAATATATATATATATATATATATTTCCCCTGTCTATCATATCAAGCACATATTCCGTTGACATAAAATAAAGAAGTTGTAATTTCCCTTCTACAGAGCATGCAAAACTCTCTTATTTTTACTCACCACGAAACGCCCTGAGTTCCCTTTGTTCATCAAATTGCGGTAAAAGTGGATCAGGACACCGCTGGCAAGGAGATTGTCCGGATCCTCGAAGCCAAAATCTGTTCAGAAATAAAAGGTGAAGATAAAATCAATGAAAAAAAAATTCAAAATGATTAATGCATAATGCTTAACAATGACAGATATGTTGTTCATGTCCTGATAAACTTAGAAAATTTTCTTATTTTTCAAACTGCATCCTATACTGTACATATCTGTCATAAAAGATTTCAATTCTAATAAAATTGTTTTTAAAAATACACATATTAATAAAAAAATGTGTGTGTGTGTGAGAGAGAGAGAGAGAGAGAGAGAGAGAGAGAGAGAGAGAGAGAGAGAGAGAGAGCCATTTTTTAAACAAATGCCTCCCAGCGAAAATCATTCAAACAGAATATATAACATTCGTATCTCGTCGCGTTCGAGTGGAACTTAAAATGCACATCGGGAACGTTTTCGAATATTTTCAGCAGGGTGATGCAGATGCAACAAAACTGCATTGAGGAATGCTGCTTGCTGCGAGTCGGCGCAAGCAAATAACCCTTCCAAAAATAAATGCGATTGACTGGGCGTAAAATATTCTCGACCGTGTGACCGGGGAGAATCACCACCAAGAGATAGCGCTTAGTTTGCTCAAGGACTGCTCGTGTGTGTGGGTGTTTGTATGCATGTATGTATGCATGTATGTACGTACACACACACACACACACACATATATATATATATATATATATATATATATATATATATATATATATATATATTTATATATATACATACATATAAATACATATAAATACAGTATATATGTATTGCATTTTCGCTTCGACTTTATTTTCTAAAATGTTGTGTGAATGGTCTCCTTCCCACTCTGTAAAATATCGGAAAAGGTTTCTTTTTCTTTATAACGTACTTTTAGTAGAATATTACATCTCAGGGATATTTTCTATTCAGTTATGATGATTTGCATACTGAGTTACGATCTCTGTATAACAAACAAGAGCAAAACATTGATCGGAAACATTTGGTTGTAACTATTTTCCCTCCTCCTTCTCCTCGGAGAGAGAGAGAGAGAGAGAGAGAGAGAGAGAGAGAGAGAGAGAGAGAGAGAGAGAGAGAGAGAATCGTTAACGCCTTGGGAGCAATTTTATTCGCAGTATAATCGGATCTTGAAAAGGAGTACCATAACAAACCTTTATTAAAGAAGAAAGTGTATATATATATATATATATATATATATATAATATATAAATATATATATATATATATATATATATATATATATATATATATATATATATATATATATATATATATATATATATATATCCTATTTCGATCAATGTTTTGCTCTTGTGTGTTATACACACAGATCATATCTCAGTATTCAAAACATCATAAAGAGAAAATATCTCTGAGGTGTAATGTTCTACTAAAGGTAGATGATTATGAGAAGGAAACCTTTCCGACATTTTACAGTGGAAAGGAGACCATCGGCACAACATTTTAAATACAAAAATGGAAGCGAAAATGCAATAAGGTATTAACTCACATTACGCGAAAATTGTTAGTAATTAAAAAGCTTTTCATATATCTTTTAATCATGGCATTTTCCGTCATATTTATTTTCACTTTGTAGAGCCTCCCTTTATATGATGTAGAAATAAACGAGCATATATATATATATATATATATATATATATATATATATATATATATATATATATATATATATATATATATATATATATATATATATATATATATATATATATTATATATATGTATATATATAAAATCTATAGATATATACATATTTCTAGATCCAAATAATATATATATATATATATATATATATATACGTATTATATATATATATATATATATATATATATATATATATATATATATATATATATATATATATATATATATATATATATAAGGCATTTAATTCTAGAGCAGGTTGAAAGAGTGAATAACGAAACCGTTTTATCTTTACACCTAAAAAGGGAGAGGAGTGAAAGTTGGCGCGTGATTAATGGATGAAAAAATTGCACTTAATGGCGAAGTGTTGATCAGTACTTTAGAAAGAACTCTGCGAGAAAAGAGAAAGGAGCTTAAACTGATAATATTTATACGGAAATATACTAGAGTGTGGCGTCAAAGATGCAGAGAGAGACAGCATACATACATACACACACACACACACACACAGGATTCGATGATGGGGATAACATTTAATTATCAACCGGCCGCTTTCAATTCCCCAACGGTAGCAACTAGTCACGCAAGACTAACAGAACGAGCAAGGGAGCCGTTTCAAAGGCAAATCCCGATTGCTACTACTACTACTACTACTGCAATTACTAATCCATCTCTGAAAACCTTACTCCACCTTTATAAAACTTTTAAACGAAAAATGCAAAAATAAAAAGAAAAAATTCAAAGCATTCCAAAACCCCGAAAGAGGTTAAGTTGAAGTCTGCTGAAAGAATGATTTTTAAAGGGAGAAATTGCTAGCATTTATAAAAGCTTTTGTTCCGATGCGTTTAAACAAAATGTTCGGCACAAAAACAAAAATAGGAAACAATTGCAGCGCTGAAAATAAAAAAAAAGAATTCTCTCTTTATGTGCATTTTAAATATGAATCGCTGAAACCGTTAGTGCTTTCCTCTTGCATTTTCGGGAAAGAAAAATAGGCATTACGCGAATAATAATATTGAAAATTCATGGTTTTAAGTATGAATTTTACATACATGACAACAGAAAATAAAATCGGTTTTTATTACATTTACCGTTTCTAGCCTCGAGTATACTCAAAAGTGCCTTGTACTAATACGAAATTCATCGTAAAAAAAAAAAAAAACTTATATTTCTAAAAAGAAATAAACATAAACACTCCATATTGGCAGGAAATCGTCAAATATATTTTAACATCGTACCTTCTGCAAACTATTTTCATTTTTTTTTTTAAACAAAAAGTGGCGGATCGGGAAATTTAGCTTTTTCAGTCTGCTGTAGGTACGTTCTGCTACTACTTTTTAATAATAATAATAATAATAATAATAATAATAATAATAATAATAATAATAATAATAATAATAATAATAATTAAAGCCAGCATGAGTCTACATACAATAAACTTGTCATTCGGGATTTGATCAAACGACCGATGAAACGCCCGGCAAAAGTCTCCACTTAAATAATAATAATAATAATAATAATAATAATAATAATAATAATAATAATAATAATAATAATAATAATAATAATAATAACAAAAGTTAGCCTGGTATTAGCTGCTAACTGTAACCTTCAACTTGGGACTTGATCAGACGACCAATGCAATACCTGGTAAATAATAATAATAATAATAATAATAATAATAATAATAATAATAATAATAATAATAATAATAATAATAATAAAGTAAACCTGGCAGTAGTTGCTAACTGTAACCTTCAACTTGGGATTTGATCAGACGACCAATGCAACAACGGGCAAATAATAATAATAATAATAATAATAATAATAATAATAATAATAATAATAATAATAATAATAATAATAATAATAAGCCTGGCATTAGTTGCTAACTGTAACCTTCAACTTGGGATTTGATCAGACGACCAGATGCAACAACAGGCAGATAATAATAATAATAATAATAATAATAATAATAATAATAATAATAATAATAATAATAATAATAATAATAATAATAATAAGCCTGGCATTAGTTGCTAACTGGAACCTTCAACTTGGGATTTGATCAGACGACCAATGCAACAACAAGCAAATAATAATAATAATAATAATAATAAATAATAATAATAATAATAATAATAATAATAATAATAATAATAATAATAACCTACAGACTTATGGATCCCTATAGGTAAGTGGTATTCATATACTGCTGATGAACCTTTTGCGTAGATGTGCGATGCGGCCGAAGCCACGAATTGTATGCATAACTGGTTCGACCCTATTTCAGCAGTTAAAGGATGCATGTAGCAGTGATCCTTTTTCTATTCTCTGGAGTCACCTCACTTATGAGGAAACGTCCCATTGGCGAATAATAATTCGTAGTTTCATAATTATTAATTATTTGTATTTTCATAATGGTTAACGATTCGTATTTTTCATACTGTTAATAATTTTTCTTTTCATGATGGTTAATAATTCGTATTTTAATATTGTTAATAATTCGTATTTCCATAATGGTTAATAATTCTTATTTTCATGGGGGTTAATGATTCGTATTTTTATAATGGTTAATAATTATTATTTTCATAATGGTTAATGATTCGTATTTTCATAAATACTGTAACCGTTAAAAAAAAACTAACAGAGGAATAGGAAATGTTCTGGAGTTTTTAATTTTTTTCATATGTTGATGACAACACTACTGCAATTACGAACGAACACACACACACACACACACACACACACACACACACACACACCAACTCGGGGAAATTCAATAATAATCTCTAACTTTCAGCCGCAGTTTAATTAATAAGAGATTATCTTCAAACACGCGCTCAAGTTTAAATGGAAAGAAGAAACAGAATAAAAAAAAAATAATAAAAAAAATAATCTGGCAACGCTGCCACACCACCAAAGCTAACTTAACTGGCAACAATGTTAAATTACAAAATCAGTCTTATGAGGTGTTAGTTATTCTTTCACACAAATATTCTCAGCCGGCGTCGCTTTGTTGCTAAGTCAATATTAATTTTCATCCTGCGCGGCGTCACAGCTATAATTAATTTGCGTGCGCTGAAAAATGCAGTTGGCTAAGACAAGTTTAATCATCACATATGAGGCTCAGGGAGGGATAGTGACATAATCGACCAAATGGAATACATAATTATCACCTGAATTATTTCACTGTCTTTCACTTTTAATTAATCCAATTATTACTTTCGCTAAGGGCAAAGTGACTGACTGATTTATGAAATTTAGTCTGTCTAACCAAGCGTTGGGGCGTTTTCGGTCAGTCACTTAAGAGGGGGAAAAGGAGGAGTTGGAGTGGTTGGACAGCAAGGTAAAAAGATCCAGAAAATAAAGGAGATGAAGTACAACGATCAAAACAAGTAAAAAATGCGCCGAAGTTTCTTCGGCGCAATTAAGTTTTCTGTACAGCCGCTACTGCGAATAATCAAGGCCACCGAAAATAGATCTATCTTTCGGTGGTCTCTGTATAATGCTGCATGAGCCGTGGCCCATTAAACTTTAACCACGGCCCGGTCGTGGCCTATCCTATATCGTTGCCAGAAGTAAGGTTAAGGCTAACTTTAACCTTAAATAAAACAAAAAACTCCTGAGACTAGAGGGCTGCAATTTGGTATGTTTGATGACTGGAGGGTGGATGATCAACATACCAATTTGCAGCCCTCTAGCCTCAGTAGTTTTTAAGATTTGAGGGTGGACAGAAAAAGTGCTTACAGATAAAGTGCGGACGGACAGACAAAGCCGGCACAATAGTTTTCTTTTACAGAAAACTAAAAAGAGGAAGGGGATCCACCACGTATTCCATTCCTTGCTTTATTTGTGATTTTTTGACGGTGGCATTAATTATGAAAATACGAATTATCAACCTTATGAAAATAAAAGTTATTATCATTATGATAGTAAGTATTATTATTCATCATGAAAATAAGAATTATTAACCATTATAAAAACAAGAGTTATTGACCATTATCTATACAAGAATAATTTACCACAATGAAAATAAAAATTATTAACCAATATGAAAATACGAAATATTAATCATTATGAAAATATGAATTATTATGATCTAAATGTAGAACTGGGAGAAACCTCCACTGTTGCATTACAGAATACTAGGTAGAGAGGTTGGACAGCAAGACTGGAGAAAGGAGGTGGCGTAAAAGGCCCAAAATTTTTGTGGGGTTGCAAACACCTTTTAGTACTGTCTACAATGCACCATGTGAGGCCCACTGACGGCACTAACCCACCAACGGACCTAAGCTAACTGACAGATAATTATGAAAGTTATTAATACCTCGCAGAAGTACCCCGAACTAACACCGAAAGTCAAGAGGTGTTCGGCTTGAAAGATTCGTCTTCTGCGCATGATCGGAAAACCGAGCGTCGGCAAATTCATAGCCATTTGTGGCGCCATGAGGTTAACATCATTTAGCCGAACGCAAATAGATCAGGATTTACTCCAAGCACGCAGCTTTAATATTTCCAGGGGGATTCCAATTAAACTAATAAAATTTTTATAACTAAATGGCAAACTCATTTATATAATTATTTCGGCCGAAAATTCTATTACAAAAATAAGGCGGATTCCATTAAACCATTAATGTTAATCCCAAACTCATTCCTAAAATATCTATGATCAAAAAATATATAAAAAATCTTTTTTTCCCTGGCAGTGTTAATTCCGCAAAATAACACCAGAATTAAAATGCAATGATTACTCTTTTATATATATCATAATATATAACCAACGCGTATTACGTCATTATTCAAAACGGAAACATAATTGCTCATGTTAATTTGGTGCCCTCCAGGGGCCGCCCGGGCGACGGCCGTTATTTAACGGTGAATAAATAAATAAATAAATAAACAAATACATAAATAAAGAAATAAATAAATAAAGAAATATTTTCAAAGGATCACTATAATATTCCTACTATAAATAGCTGAAATAGTAATCAGCGGTAGCCGTTTCGGAAAAAAATTAATCACCTCAATACAAATTGAAAGAAACAAATAACAGTAGCGGCGAAAATAAATACTTTTTCTTGCAAACAGAATTTCGAAGCAAGCATGTAGGAGACACAGTCGTCTTTGTGTGTGTGTGTGTGTGTGTGTGTCTGTGAGTGTGTGTGTGTGTGTGTGTGTGAATGTGTGTGGGAGGTAAGAGAGGGGAGGGGATGGGGAGGAGGAGGAGGAGGATGTGGGGAAGGGGGAGAGGACGTTGCCATTTTCTTTGAGGGCTCTGCAATTATAAACAATTAGAGTCAAGTTCCTCGTGTTTATCTTCGTTGATGCGAGTGATTTTGCCAAAGTAATGGAAGTTTATATACTTATGATCACTTATATTAACCTCGCATTTTCAAAGATAATTGACAATTTTCTCTGCTCACCTTATTAGTTCCACTACTCCGCTGTATGATTTCTATTTTTTACTAAAGTAAGTATTATTATATCCTGGAAAAGTGGTGGGACAACATTACAGTTTCCTAAGCATAAAATGATCAAGACCAACAATCAGCTGTCAAGCTACTTGTTTATTTTTAATTAGTTCTCAAAAATTAGTACGTATAAAACTGTTAAACAAGAAAAGATGATTGCTAGTTTACAGTTCATATTAGAAGCAGCATTACCATCATACAAAATAAATTGTTTATGAAATAGTACGAGCCCCCACTGATTATGAACCCAGCGTCTTTTACGAAGGTCGTATTGATTGGGCATTGGGAATATATCTATACTTTTACACAATAAACCCTTTTAACCTTTTGTAGAAGTGACGCCAAAAGAGTATAGCCTTCTGGTTTCTCGGGAAATTTCTAGGGATGTAGTCAATCGCTCATTATCTTGACCCTGGGAAAAGCTACGTAGTGCCTACTTACAGCTGGGTGGACCACTGGGTTCTCTGCAGAAATTTAATTAAAGGAAACGCTACAATTACAGCCGGGTTGACTGTAGGTCAGTAAGCTAGAAGTGATTCATGGACCCGGTGGTCGTGAGACGAGTGCGCGTGCACTAATCACCCATGGTGCCCACTTTGGCTAATTGCACTTTTCAAAGCTGCGTGACAGGGTATCCACATAATGCGGTCCCATGTATGAATGCATGTACATATCAGTTAAGGTTGCCCTAAAAATGCACACACGAAGCAAAGAACAGCTTTACATTTTCAAAAAAGCGAGTTTCCCTTTCCAGACAGGTAAAATATTTAGAGATACAACGAATTCATATATAATATGTACGGCTAACCTGGGATTATCTATTTCAGACTTCTTTAATATTATTATAGAAATATATTGTCGATGGCTTCGGAATTCCAAGACTGGGGAGATATTCATAGTTTTTGTAAGTTTGATCAAGGCAGATTCTATGAACTGTCCTTTGAACCAACAACTGCTCATGAAACAAAGCATGACACATCCATGTCAATACAAGTGATTCAAATTATTCACATGACTGAAAATAACATAGTTTTGGCGTCCATATACTACTGCACACTATGCTGAATAATTCTCTGAGAAAGATATTTACCTGCAATTAAGGAGTGACGGGGGATTTTATATATACCGATGCTTCAAGCATTTAGTTTTAACTGAACATTAACGACAACTTTATCGGTGGTATCAGGATACCTAAAAACAAAAGGACTGACACATCCTAGGATTTGGCTTAACTTTTTAATCCTCACCAGGTACGGGATTTTCATTTCATAACCAACTCTTTCTTCTGGCTTAACTTGTGGGGCACTTTTTGTACAATGTTTTCCCAATCACGTATTCGGGGTATTTCAAACTGATAATTGTTTGCGAATCCACTGCAATTCTTGGTCTAAATATTCTGAAGAGCAAACCCTAAGCGCTCGCAAAGATATTATTACAGAATAATATTATTATTTTAAAGATAACATGGTAACTGAATAAGTAAATGCAGGATAATCCATACGTGGGTTTTCTATCGATATTAAATCTGGATGCTATGTTATCACTAATGACTAAGACGTCTAAAAAAGGAATCTGTTGTCCGTTTCTCATTATAATTTGAAGCTGATATTTGGTACATTGTTGATTATGGAGAAAAATTAAAATTACCCCAACTAGTGTCCAAGGAAGTTAAAATATCGTCTAAATATCACATCCAAATCGTGTCCTCAGGTTTTATTTGATTTATTATCACCATTTCAAGCAATTCAATATATATATATATATATATATATATATATATATATATATATATATATATATATATATATATATATATATATATACATACTGTATATATATGCAAGAAAAATGAAATCTTGCCTAAAAACTCCTTTAATTAAGATTATATATGATATAGGATGACACTGTAAATCGACATACAACCAGTTGAAAAAATATATATATGTTAGCACATGAAACACGAGGGCGCTGACCTCGCCTGAGACAGAGGTCAGCGCTCCATAAACAAATCTTGTTTTTCCCGTGCAGGTGGATACAAGCCTTTGCAATTAAGCCCATCAAGAACTTATACATTTTACATATTGCTAAAGAAATAGTCTAGGCTTATATATCCATAGGATAAATATGATTTGGAAATATCAAATAGCCTGAAATATTATACGAAAGTGTAATTTACTTGAGTCTGGTAAGATCATTTCTTTAAAGAATGTTAGGGTCAGATGGCAGGATAAATTGAGAAATGACACTATAAGTAAAATTACTGAGGTTCTCCATGTAGATGAGATAATGATGAATGGGACATGGAGATGGCTTGGACATGTTATGATAATGATGAACGGGAGACGGAGATGGCAATCACATCACCCCTGGGATAATAGTAATCGAACGGTCAACAGAAGAATTGTTACCCAAACCGAGACAGGAGCTAGAGATAAGTGAAGATTGTGTAAGTACTGTACACGAAAAACATGAGTGAAGGAATTTCAGGGGCTCCTTGCATCGAACGGCATTGGTGGCGACAATGCTGACGAAATTAATAAACTGTAATTATATGAGCAAAGTATGGTCAGTTGATGCTTTGCCAAAAAGTTAATGAAGAATTCACGGCCATTCATTTCTGGTGATAAAAATTCATTTCTCGCTATAATGTGGTTCGGATTCCACAATAAGCTGTAGGTCCCGTTGCTAGGTAACCAATTGGTTCTTAGCCACGTAAAGTAAGTCTAATCCTTCGGGCAAGCCCTAAGAGAGCTGTTAATCAGCTCAGTGGTCTGGTTAAACTTAGGTATACTTAACTTTTCATTCACTTGTTTCTTAAATCACTTCCAGAGACTATGACTGTTTTAAAATCGAACAGTTTCTCTCATAACAATCTAGGATCATAAGTTTCTTATCAGTTCTCTTGCCATAACTCGATATCATAGGAGTTTTGTACCAATTTCCCTTACAGCGCGTTGCTCTTAGCAGTTCTTTAACCATCTTTATAAATTAACCCCAAAAGTCAGGGATTATCAAATCTGTCACGCACACAAACACACACACATATATATAATATATATGTATATATATATATATATATATATATATATATATATATATATATATATATATATATATATGCATATATATATATATATATATATATATATATATATATATATATATATATATATATATATATATATATATATATATATATATATATATATATATATATATATATATATATATATATATATATATATATATATATATATATATATATATATATATATATATATATAAATATATACATATATATATTATATATAAATATATATATATATATATATATATATATATATATATATATATATATATATACTATATATATATATATATATATATATATATATATATATATATATATATATATATATATATATATATATATATATATATATATATATATATAGACCGGAACAATGGTGCATATATGAAAGGAGAAATGGAGCACTAGGTATAAATCTTTATCAATTTCGCCCTTAATGTAAGTCATCTTCAAGCCCGCTGATGCAAGGAGTTAGAAATTTACATTATATATGATAGGATGATTCTATAAATGGACATACCAATCTGGACCCTAAGTCGAATTTAGCATTTTTTAATCCAACCAGTTTGAGATCCACAGTTGTATTTACTCTTATAAATACACCTTTCCGGCTCGACGCATTTCATTTTGTTTTATTCACCAAACACTACAGCAAGCGATCAAAAAGCAGCAAACACATTATGTATACATGCAAATACACAGTCAAAATGTTTTATCTGCAATGTCCACTGTACTTGTCAGTTGTCAAACAACTACATTCATTTTAAAATTACGTGAATACCATTTACTATATTTGCAACAATTTCGGTACTTTCAATCCGTGGCGTGCAGGTACTTTTCCAACACTCTTCAAAATAACAAATGTTAAAGTTTAGTGGGTCATGTAATCTAACAATACATAAAATGCATACATTATATGTGATTATGAAACTATCATACTGAAGAGGAAAAATAGGAGAGGTCCCGAAAATAAAGCAAATGTTTATCGATCAAACTATTTTGCACTACATTTTTTGCTAACTGAACAAGCTTTTTACGTGATTCATAAAATTCTGATAAAAAAACGATGCTAAAAATAATCAGAGTATTTTGCATAACAGAGTAACTATATTTGTTTATATATGAATTTGAGTCTGTCAGTCTGGTTTGAATGTGTGCGCTATGTGTTCCTTTACTTTGGTAAACTAAACTATGGTAAGGCTAACTGTAATCTTTCCAATTGTCTTCTGGATAGCTTTTAAAAAGTAACTTTTAAACCAAATTCAAACAAAAATTTCATCTGTTGTCTGGCATTAATCTTGAATGGTGTTTTAAGTAAATGTTCAGTTTTCTTTTCACAACACTTTTCAGTGCATAAAAACGTTATACACCTCCATATCTATGAAATAATAATTAATTTACCCTGAACATTTTGCCAAGTTCACATCACTGACCGGAAGAGAAAACAGGGTTAAGCCTCAACATTCAGTAAAAAAAAATATATATATTAATAGTAGACTTTAACAATGATGACTATTTCGGGTATGTGAAACTGTTGGAAAGAATTCACAACGAAATGAAAGACCCTCTGAAAACTTCTGGTGTATTTCAAATGTCGCCAAGCGGACTGGCCTTTCAAACTGTGTGGAACTTAATAATTCCTGCTTTCCAGTGAGGAAAGCTTTTCTTCAAATACTCTCTTTAATAAAGTTGAATTAAGAGCTCGCAGTATTCGAAAATAATACCGGGGATCTTTAGCTAAAATTTGTTGATCTCTGTATGTGGTGTCTGAGAATCTTTAATTAAGAAACCATCTGTCAATCAATCCTCAGGTCTTGCAAAATAAAGCTTGTTATTTTAGCTTAACGGTTCAGGTCCCTCATCTTTCAGATTATGTGGCGTTTCCTCTGTTGAAACGGATACCAAGTAATTTCTCATTAAAAACACAAATAATAACTGTTTCTTTAATGCAGAGGCCAGTGGGACGAGAAATCATAAGTTCTCACATTAATAAAAGAGGAGAAGAAAATACGAAAAGAGCACGAAAGAGAAAGAACGAGGAGTAGAAAACGACGGAGAAAAACCGAGTGACCTCGTAAGAGGAAGTAAATAAGCAGCTCTACCCGAGCAGCTCGGGAGAAGTGTCCCCCGCCCCCCTCCACCCCGCACGCACAAAAATCCCAGTGCCGGCTCAAAACATCCGTCAAACTTCCTTTTCTAGTATGTACTCTAAAGCTCAGCAGTTCTCAGACTGCAAGGTTTGGAAGCTGTTTCCCCCCTCCTCCTGACTAACTTATGAAAACTGGGCTGCCAAGGTAAGAACTGGGGCACTTTAGCCTTTCAGCACTTGGGCAGCGAGATAAAGAGATCCAGAAAATTAAAAAAATTAAATACAAGGATGTAGAGGTACACTGGGAAAAACCTCATACAGTTATGTTACCAAGTAACAGTTAAAGGTGTTGAACAGCAACACTGAAGAAAGGAAGCGGTGTTGAAAGTGCAATAAGAGGCCAAAAGGTGGATGCAGGTACAGGCCAAAGGGACGTCACAACACCCTTTAGTATTGCCAATAGTTCCACCACGTGAGGTTCACTGACGGCATTACCCTTCCTCCTTCTGAGAAGACTTAAAACTCCTTACTACTGTTTTCTTTTAAGAGAAAGGCATATAGTTTCATATGGAGTTAATCCCTATGTTGTCTTCTCTGCAGTTCTTATTCTGGTTTCTTTCGAGCCTGAGCTTCCTAAAATTTTTGGATTACTCATCTCACTGTCATTTTTATGAAAACACTAGCTGACCAACCCGGCTCTGCCCAGGAAAACTCTAACGCAACCAATAAATTTCTCTCTCTCTCTCTCTCCCCTCCATAACACCCCCTCTACTCTCTCTCTCACTTCCTCTCCCTCTCTCACTCTCCCCCTTTCCTGCTAAGACAGTTGCTTCAATTACTGTACAATGCCCGACATTTTTGGCATTTTACATTTCACCCCGTCTTAACCCCCATTCCTATCGGGGCTGAACTTGGACTTAAAGGGCATCAGGAGTGTCACTATTCATCCCAGTGACCTTAAAAACTATGATTAGTCATTATTGACATTTTATTTTTCCACCCCTTCTCACCCCCACCTTTCTATCAGGGCTGAACTTGGAATTAAAGGGCATCGGTAGTGACACTATTCATCTCAGCGACCTCAAAAATTATGGATTAGACACTAACATCTGTCGTTTTTGGTTAATTTTACATCCCCCTCCCCACCCTCACCGTCTTTGGTGCCAGTGATGTCCTACCCCTCACAGTATTCTTTTCCAGATAGTAAGTCATATGTATACCCAAAAGAGGTATGATAAATGTGCAGATTTTATTTAGTTACTAAGTCTAGGGACAGAACCAGCCCTATTTGAGGGAAGCCCTTCCCACTCCCGCCCCCTTTGGTGCTAGCTGACTAACCCGGCACTGCCCGATAGATTCTCTCTCTCTCTCTCTCTCTCTCTCTCTCTCTCTCTCTCTCTCTCTCTCTCTCTCTCCTTTTCCGGTTAAGATAGTTGCTTCAGTTACATTGCCCAGCATTTTTGACATTTTATATTTCACCCCTCCTCACCCCCATTGTTATTGGGGCTGAACTTGGACATAAAGGGCATTGGGAGTGTCACTATTCATCTCAGCGACCTCAAAAACTATGGCTTATACACTAATAACTATCATTTTTGACATTTTATTTTTCACCCATTCTCACCCCACTTCTTATCAGGGCTGAACTTGTCACTATTCATCTCAGCGAACTGGAAAACTATGGATTAGACACTAATATCTGCTGTTTTCATTTATTTTTACGTCACCCCATTCCCACCCGTTCTCAACCCTCCCCCTTCCTATTGGGCTGAACTTGGACTTAAGCATAGGGAGTGTCACTATTCATCTCAACGACCTCAAAAACTATGGACTAGACACTAATATCTGTGGTTTTCGGTTATTTTCACATGTCACCCCCTTTCCAACCCCCCCTCTCACCCCTCTTCCTGTCAGGGCTTAACTTGGACTTGTAGGGCATCGGGAGTGTCACTGTTCATCTCAGCAACCTCGAAAACTATGGATTAGACACTAAAATCTGTCGTTTCCGGTTATTTTTACTTGTCATCCCCTTCCCAGCACCATTCCCTTTGGTACCAGTGATGTCTTACCCCCACAGTATTCTTTCCCAGATAGTAAGTCATATGTATACCAAGTCTGGTTGAAATTGCTCAATGTATTACAGAGTTATGCCGGAAAATACACACACACATAGATGCATCCATTTTTATATATGTTGATTGGGCGAATCGACAAAGCAGGAGATTCCTGGCCGAGCTGGAAGAGGTGTTTAGGCGGGCGTTACACTGCCGACTGAGGGAGAAGATAATTGTGACGTGGATGTGATTAAAACACAATCAAAAGAAAATTAATAGTATCAGAATTGTAGGGAATCGAAGGGCAGATGGAAAATTCAAGTAGCTGGCTCAACAGTGACCACTAACTCAACTCTGTCAAGAAGAACGGTCAAAAGAAAGTAGCATATATACTAAAAAAAAAAACATATCAATGTAAAATACGAACATGAACCTGAGATTAAGTAAAGGATTTCCTCCCGCCTAAATATGACGAAGAACACTACAGAGGCGCATTCAGCCATCGGATCACGTGGGATCTCCCCGAGACAACGCCACAGAAATCCGAACGGCCAAAATGCTGATACATGTGAGTGGCTGAATTTCATCTTCATCGAACAGAATTAATGAATCGGAGGGGACAGCAGAGAGAGAGAGAGAGAGAAAGAGAGAGCGAGAGAGAGAGAGAGAGGAACAGGTAGAACATGAAGGTAGAAACGGAGTCTTTGAGGCATTTAAGTTAACTCGATTATGGTTTCCCCATCTAGAAATGCTCTTGAGATCAAAACTGATCGACGAAGAAAGGGAATTTCGAAATTGAGCGTGAATAACAAGAGAGAGAGAGAGAGAGAGAGAGAGAGAGAGAGAGAGAGAGTTAATTTTGAAGGCATTCTGATGTTAAAGTATGAATTTGGTAATAATGGGGGAAGAGCTGGAAAAGGACGGTATATGTTACACTTCGGTTAATGGTACTTTAATGCCATGTTCCTATGTTTTAGTTTATCCATGTCAATTTGTATATTCACTTACATATATTAAACATCGTTCGCACGTGTTTGTTCAAAATTCAGGCAGTGTACGCCGAGGGAGCTATATAATATTATATTTATAAAAATCTAACGCATTTGCTTTTACCCTAAGAAATAATAGTGTTGAAGCTACAGGGTCTAGAAAAAATTGTAAACTAAAAACAAAGAACATCACCAAATAAATATTTCAACGCCTTTTACTCATTTATAAAACCAATAGGGACCTCAAGACGAATACATTTACGAAACGACGTATCCATTTGTGTCACGACACGGTTTCCAACCATTCATATGATACATGTGTGTGTGGGTGAAGCGTACAACCATTACGAGAGTCTTCGATCCCTTTCATGAAATATCCGAAAAGGTCTCCCTCATCCATTTTCTATAATGAAATGAGTCTCCTAACAACATTCGCCCGGGAGCACGATACAAATTTATGTATAAGCAATGCAATCCTATTTGGCAAAAGTGATTATCGCTCGTAAAAACCCGTAATGCCTTCACTGCAGATTTCTTGAACAAATAAGCAAAATATAAAAAAAGATAAATACATAAAAAACTAATCAGCTTCTCTGGGGGGAAAAATCTATACTCATTAGCAACGCCAATCCTTAATGTAAAGTTTAAAATCTAATACGAAATAAATACGACGGGTGACGCCCCCTTTAATCTCTTCTGGCTGACCCGCTCTTTGTTTCGTCTATTATCCCAGACACGATTTATCCTCTCTCTCTCTCTCTCTCTCTCTCTCTCTCTCTCTCTCTCTCTCTCTCTCTCTCTCTCTCTCTCTCTCTCTCCTTTTGCCTTCCCCTTTCGCCATCTCTTCAATATTCAAATTGCTTCCTCTCCCTTCCTGTTCTCCTCCTTGGTTCCGGTCCTCTCTCTCTCTCTCTCTCTCTCTCTCTCTCTCTCTCTCTCTCTCTCTCTCTCTCTCTCTCCTCCCCTCACGTCTTGCCACTAAGGGCACCTCAGACCTTTGTTTTAAAGCTGCCCCTTCGAAGTAATTTTGGACTACTAATTATGCTATTTTTTCCTCACTTGTTCAAGCGTTATTTTCCACACGCGCATTCTGAATGAATTTTTACTCGTGAGGGCTTTCTTTTTTGCCCCTTTCACCCACCTGATAATTACGCTCACGTTCCTTGATCGATTCTGGGCATTCGAGAAATGAGGACCATTCATTCAACATCATGGAAAATTTGCCGCTAGATAAGAACAAAGATTGGTAAGACACTTGGGTTGGATTCATGGAATTTAGGCTAAACAGCCAAGCACTGGGGCAACTTGTGACATCGAGCACTAAAGAAAGCCGAGTAAAAGGAATGAAAAGAGGGAGGTGGAGTGGTTGGACAGCAAAACAAAGACCAAGAAAATAAATGGGATGAAGTACAAGGAATTAAAGGTAAAACCGAGAAAAAAACATAACCCACAGCTGCACTTAGAGGTAATAATTAGAGAGAGATCTGAGAGCAAGACTGAAGACAGGAAGCAGGAATGGTCATTAATTAAAGGCAGAAAGTACGTGCAGCTACGGGCTAAAAGGACACTACAGACACCCTCCAATAACGCCTACAGTGCACCGCGTGAGGTCCACTACTATCAATAAACCCTACCCCCATTCTCTCCCCTCCCCACGGCAGGTAAGAGGACTGAGAAAAGCAACTTCTCTACATGGCAACAATGGAAGATGCAATACTCACATCGTTCCAAATGCCTCGTTAATGAATTGCTAGCAATAATTTAATTAAACACGAGCACTAACATCATTAATCGAGAGGAAGGCCATGCACCTAGCAATAGCAAGCGGTAAAATATGGAACTTGGCAAGGGTCAAGGGTTTGTTAATTGATATCTCGTTAAAGAGGAAAGAGAAATCGGGCAGAGGAAGAAGAGGGTGACGGCGCTTAGAAGTTGGGAGGAATAAATACTTGACAGTCGGCGGAGTGTCCACTGGATCGAGCAGTAATTGTTTCGAGTGACTAATTAACGTAGTCGATTTCTTTCCTCAAGAACTGATCGCTCTGACGACCATTTAATGGACATTCTAAAGGATAACGCACACGAATTACCACACATTTATATTTCATACGCATATAAAGTCAAAAAGCGAGGTGGGAAGGGGAGCAAATGACTGCCTAACAACCTCATTTTTTTGTGAAAATCGTTGAAATGGGAGGGCGTAGTCTAAGTTTAACTCTTCAGAAAAAAAAAGTAAATCTGGAAAAATTTCGGTAAATACATTTACTGCAAATGTATATGCATGTGTGCGAAATAAAGTGAAAGCTTAAAGAAAAGGTAAACTGTTCAGTAGTCTGTCGGTTCGGGGATTAAAGTGTGTGAACATTATTCGTTTAGAAGTCCAATCCTGTTAAGTGCAAAAGAGTTAAACGTAACTGAAATACTAGGAGAAAAAACCAGGAGGGGAAAGAAACATGCTCTCATAGCTCAACAGGGAAGTTAAAAGTAGTCATAGCCGGTCAGGACATGTAGTGAGAATCAAAACAGTATCAAGTACAAATTGAATATTTAGAGGATGTTTCTAAAACCAGTAAGACGAACAGAGAGAGAGAGAGAGCGAGAACGAGAGCGAGAGCGAGAGAGAGAGAGAGAGAGAGAGAGAGAGAGAGAGAGAGAGAGAGAGAGAGAGAGAGAGAGATCTGTAAAATAAATTGGACGAGCATCGCAAGAAATGTACATATGACCTGCTGTTAGTGAATGAAAGATCTGACTAGACTGTAGAGATTGGTTAGTGCGTGGACAGTGACGTTATTCTTTGAGACAAGAGCCAACACTCCTTTAGGGTTTAAGCATGGAAGTTGAGTACCAGACAAGGGAAAAAATGTATGTAAGGTTGAAAGGGTGTGACATGTGTATCCAATAAATATATAGTATAAAGGATGACAGGAGGAGAAATCCACAGGAATGCTCTCAGGTGCCTTGGTCCCGCGAAGAGAATGGAACAAGGTTGGTGAAAAGGTAAAGATCGACAGGAGTGCTTTCAGCAGCCTTGATCCCACGAAGAGAATGAAACAAAGGTTGGCGAAAGACAAAGATGACAGGAATGCTTTCAGTTGGCTTGGTCCCGCGAAGAGAATGGAACAAGGTTGGTGAAAAGACAAAGATCGACAGGAACGCTTTCAGGTGGCTTGGTCCTGCAAAGAGAATGGAACAAGGTTGGTGGAATACAAAGATCAGTAGGAATGCTTTCAGGTGGCTTGGTCCCACAAAGAGAATGGAACAAGGTTGGTGAAAAGACAAAGATCGACAGGAAAGCTTTCAGGTGGCTTGGTCCTGCAAAGAGAATGGAACAAGGTTGGTGAAAGACAAAGATCGGTAGGAATGCTTTCAGGTGGCTTGGTCCCGTGAAGAGAATGGAACAAGGTTGGCTAAAGACAAAGTTCGATAGGAATGCTTTCAGGTGGCTTGGTCCCATGAAGAGAACGGAACAAGGTTTGGAACAAGGTTGACGAAGGACAAAGATCGATAGGAATGCTTTCAGGTGGCTTGGTCCCGAAAAGAGAACGGAACAAGGTGGGTGAAAACACAAAGATCGACAGGAATGCTTTCAGGTGGCTTGGTCCTGCGAAGAGAATGAAAAAATGTCAGTGAAAATGCAGCATAATCTGAAGGTGTTGCGAAGAAGGGGTGCTAGAACTAAAATGAGATGGGTGCATGGAGTGCCAAAGGTGTCTAAAAGGTAGAACTTTAATATCTAAGAAGCACAGGAGTGCTTGTAACGTAAAGGGTGATTTGCTTACTGTAGAAAAGTGCTCTGCGCAGAGGTATCATATTCAGCAGTTGACTGACAGACTTAGCAGTGACTACCGTTATGTTTTTTCCTTTGGGGCCATCACATGATTGTGTGTGAGTCAGAGTGTGTGTGCGTCAAGACACCCATAACATATTCAGAGAGAGAGAGAGAGAGAGAGAGAGAGAGGGTGTCTTGCTCAGTACACACACACTGCTATGAAAAATGAATCACTTTCATCATGTGAAATGACTGCAGCATGACATGAACAACACTTGCCAAATGTGCTGAGGCTTAACATTTTGCCAATGAATATTTTGTTCCTGACCTGACGTTGTAAAAAGTAACTCGGATATTAAAATAAAAATATCTCTTTCCAATATATAAATTCATATTCCAAAACCATGCACTCTTTCCGTTTGTTATGTAAATCCAATATTTTAAAAGTGTAACAATTTTTAATCATTAGTTTTGAAAATGTAATTCCCATTACTCTGAATGCAAATAGACGTTGTATATTTTCGCATGCGTATGCATTCAGTAACAAACAAATACATACATATATAAACATTACGAATAAGAGGATTCATTTATTCTTTGTTATCAAACGAGGCCGGGTTGCTATTAAGTCATATGTTAGCTGTTCTCTCAATGAAACAACGAAAACACAAAGAGAAACACTGACTAAATTTGAGGTCACGCGTTTTCATGAATTTCTTACATGGTGATAAGAACAAGTATAATAGATGAAAAAATTTACTTAGAACAAAGAACGAGTAAAGATTGGATTTCATCACATTCTTAAGGAAGGTTGGCTTGTTCCCAAGAATAATCTTATTACTTCTTGGCAGTGATCAGTACCCAGGAAAGGAATTTCTCAAAATTTCAGAAAATATGACAAGGTTAGACGTTAGGCAAGAGCATGAACAGATTTTTATGAAGCTTTCTGAAAAGCTGAAGATACATAATTTTGTCCTGACCTAGAATTAGATCCGAAAAGGTCGGCAAAAGACCAAAGGCTTAGAAGTAAGACTTATGGAGTGTTCCCACCTAGCGTTTATTAGTAAATACCTCTTAAAAGCGTTTTTACGCCTAATAACGCCAATAAAATACTTATTAAAAGAGTAAGAAATACTAAACAACCATTTATAGGGGTAGCGCCGTCAGCGAAACTCACGTGGTGAACTGTTGGCATTACTAGAGGGTGTTTGCAGCGTCCCTTCCGCCCCTAGCTGTTTCTTCACCTCAATTCCGTTTCCTTTCTTCAATTTTGCTGTTCAACTACTCCAACCCCGTCTTTTCACTTTCTTAGAGCCTGACTGGCCGAAAGTGTTAAGTGTTTGGTTCGTTAACCTAAACTTTAAATATCAGATGAAATCAACTAAAAGGTTGTTTGAACAGTCCTCTGTAGTTCTTTCTGACGTTTCTATTAAATAGCTTCCGTAGATCCTATACCTATTAGTAGCCATGTTTGCTGGCCAGGAATTCTGTTTGTGGCATGGCTGTAATGGTTGTATGTTCAACAGAGTGAACGATTGCATATGAATACCCGCATAACTTACAACCTCCGCATACGCTGCATCTGAAGTCAAGGAATTACATTTTGGCGAGATATGGTCTCTCTCTCTCTCTCTCTCTCTCTCTCTCTCTCTCTCTCTCTCTCTGTCTCTCTCTCTCTCTCTCTCTCTCTCTCTCTCTCTCTCTCTCTCTCTCTCTCTCTCTCTCTCTCGAAAGAATACTTCACCTTTAAAAAATATCGCTTTTTATGGGCGGCTTTTTTCATGTCTACTATGAAGTTTACAGATCGAGATTAGATTAACAGTAATTACTTCTTTACTGCTGCCTTTCTCACGAAGCTTTCACTTTTCTTCCCTTCTTATTCAAATCGTTCCCCATTATTGTTACTCATTTCTTCTTCCCTCTCAATTAACCATTCTTCAATTTCCCTCTTTCTTCTCGTACTCTATATCTTTTCTATCCGATTTACCTTTCCCCTTTAGTTCCGTTTTCTCTCTCTCTCCTTCATTCTCGTATCCCAGGATATAGTACTTTGCTGGTCTATCTCTTATTTACCTTTATTCATGAATTTTAATAAGCAGTAAAGGAAGAATAATAGTGTTCTATAAGATCAACTTTTAACAAAAAAAAAAAAAAAACGAAAAGCTAAACGACCGAATCGTTCATAAAAAAAAATTTCATTTCAGGAGACTTTGATGCAAGTCCACTGAGATGCAAAGAAAGTGCAAAAAAAAAAATGTTCGCTGAGCTGCAAAGCAGTTTCACTGAGCTGCAAAAGATGTCCAGTGGGGTGCAGAGAATGTTCACTGAGATGCAAAGAAGGTTCACCGAGATGCAAAAGAAATCCAATGCGAAAGAAGTCCATTGAAATGCAAAGAAAGTGCAAAAAAAAAAAAAAATAGTCCACTGAGATGCAAAGAAAGTGCAAAAAAGTCTACCGAGATACAAAGAAGGTTCACTGAGATGCAAAAGAAGTTCAAAGAGATGCAAAGTTCACTGAGATGAAAGAAGGTTCACTGAGACGCAAAAGAAGTCCACTGAGATGCAAAAGAAGTTCAAAGAGATGCAAAGTTCACTTAGATGAAAGAAGGTTCACTGAGGCGCAAAAGAAGTCCACTGAGATGCAAAAGAAGTTCAGTGAGATGCAAAGTTCACTGAGATGCAAAGAAGGTCCACCGAGATGCAAAAGAAGTCCAGTACAAAAGAAGTCACTGAGATGCAAAGAATGTCCACTGAGATGCAAAAGAAGTTCAGTGAGATGCAAAGTTCACTGAGATGCAAAGAAGGTCCACCGAGATGCAAAAGAAGTCCAGTACAAAAGAAGTCACTGAGATGCAAAGAATGTCCACTGAGATGCAAAAGAAGTTCAGTGAGATGCAATATCCACTGAGGTGCAACGAAGGGTCATTGAAATGCAAAAGAAATGCAATTAAATGCAAAGCCCACTGAGACATAGAATTTCACTGAGATGCTAAGGAAGTCCACTAAGAAGCAAAGGATGCCCACTGAGATATAAAAGAAGTCCACTGAGATGCAAAGCAAGTCCATTGAGATGAAAAGAAAGTCCACTGAGATGCAAAGATAGTCTACTGAGATGCAAGCGTTTAGTTCATCAGGCAAACTCCTAAAAACCTTGGGTTAAAAACTTGGTATCATTAATTTGTTGGTTAAGGACATCTTACCGTAACCTTAGGAACCCTGGTATACAAGTTACCTGCTGAGGAGAATAAGTAAGACGCACAGAGAAGACACTATACAAACTAAAAGCCGCAGCAACAGCTATTGTACTCAATAATACTGCCTTTAAAAGATTTCTGATTTATGAAATTAAGGCTGTCAAGCCAAGCACTTGGTCGCTTTGGGCATTCAGCGCTTAAGAGTGAGAAGATAAGAGTTTGAGCGGTAGGACAGCAATATATAAAGATCTAGAAAAGAAAGGAGATGAAGAACAAGGATCCCAAGATGGAACTGGGAGAAAGCATTACCGTTGTACAAAAATGTTGGACAGCAAGACTGAATAAAGATAGGAATCGGGAATGGAGGAAAAGAAAATGGCTAAAAAGTGGGCGCAACTAGGGCCGAAGGGGCTCTGCTAACACCTTTTAGTAATGCTTACAGTGCACCAGGTGAGGTACACACTTCACCTGGTGCACTGTGGGCTTTACTGCCCTTAGAGAAGGAAGCCTTCTACAGTAATAATATCAATAATTAAAAGCAAAACTTAGGAACTTTTTTCCAAGAATATAATGTTGATAGGAAAGTTACTATTCTGTGTTTTGGACTCAAGCGCTGAGAAAAACACTTGTTGAAACCATTCACGCTATAAAGTTGGCTGTTAGAATATAATTACCATACCAAATGTTCTAGAATATTTACAAAGTTAACATGTATCCACATTAAGGCACGCTAACCTTATCGAAATGGGTTTAGTTTTCTCTTTAAAAAACAAGTAATGTCTTTTTTTTTTAATTGCTGGAAGCACTTAAGCCTCAGAACGAAGACTTAAATATCAAAAGGTATAAAACGAAAAAAGTTTGAACAGTCCAAAATCGCCATTTAATGGCGATCTAGTCATTATGATTATGATTTATTATTAAATTTCGCTGCCTCCCCTATATGCTCTCTAAAGTGAATGTGGTGACGTCACTTGCAGCTAAATTGGTCTTCACCTCGACTGCATCCCCTACATGACCTATATATCTCATTTCATCTATCTTCCCCTCTCTTTCTGTCTTCCCCTCTTTCCTTTCCCCTTTACCCTCTTCCAGGCATTTTTTCCCCTTTGCATACTCTTTTTTTCCCCCCGTCTCTCTCTCTCTTTTGTTTTTATCAATCCCTCCGCGTCCTCTTGTTCTAAAGTTGGTGCCACACCCTCTCGTTACTCGCATTGTTTTTGCTGCTTTGAATATGAGCAGTTTAATCGCTCGTCATTATTGACTGCTTTCCACGACTTTAAACGCTGCTTTATTCAGCAAACGCTCTCTCTCTCTCTCTCTCTCTCTCTCTCTCTCTCTCTCTCTCTCTCTCTCTCTCTCTCTCTTCTATTTACGGGTTTTGTTCTGTAAATAGACGCGGATCTGCATTCAGATAGCGCCACTTTACTTCAACTCCAGTACTGAAACTTTTTGTGAGCTCACTCGAAATAATAAATCGCTGTGAGATACAGTCAGAGAAAACTACACACTGCAATTTCATAGAAATCATTATTCAGAGAAGCCAGGGTTAAGAAACTCTTCATCTGGCAGGTGAACTATTCACGATATATGATTTAATCAATTTCGACCATTGGATAAAAAATTAATTTAGTGAGTATGGATATCATGTGTCAAGAGTGTGTGTGCGTGTGTGTGTGTATGTATATGTATAATATACAGTACATATATATATATAATGTATGTATATGTATATATGCACATTAGATATATATATATATATATATATATATATATATATATATATATATATATATATATATATATATATATATATATATATATACACACACAATTATGCCAGTTCCCCAAACAAAGAGTGGCTCCCAAGCAAAAAATAGACAATGTACAATGCCACTTTCACATGTTAACTTCTCAATCGTGGATGAACGCCCTTTGAGGAAAATGTCCACAACAGAAACCGTTTCAACACACACACACACATTTATAAATATATGTGTGTGTATGTATATGTATATATATATATATATATATATATATATATATATATATATATATATATATATATATATATATATATATATATATATATGTATGTATGTGTATATATATATACATATGTATATGTATATAGAATGTCACCTATCACAGAAAAATATGCAAAATACAATATATATATTTAATAAAATTTCTTATGAGCAAATATGGAGATCAGGCCCAAGAAAGTCGATTAGAAACATTCACTCTAAGCCTTGAGAGAGAGAGAGAGAGAGAGAGAGAGAGAGAGAGAGAGAGAGAGAGAGAGAGAGAGAGAGAGCTTTCCTGCCCCGAAATGAAATCAAAGTCCACTTCAAATCTGATATTCCAAAGGGAATTCTGTCCTTTGTAATCCCCTGCCACACCCACGACGAATTACAGGTAAGTTGATCCTCAAGCATTTCGCCTTTGAATCTTAGGAGAGGGGATTTAAAATCACAGCCCAGACTTCCAGTTTCAACAAACAACTCAGATCCAATCACTACGTCAAATAAAAGTCCACTGTTAAAAAAAAAAAGTTTTACAAATTGCTAAAATATCTTGCTTGTTAAACAGTCGCTCTATATAAATGTTTGTCAATATGCCAAAAAATCTAATTAAGAAAACATATGGGTTGATGTGATTTGACGAAATTTAGGCTGTCAAGACAAGCACTGGGGCACTTTCGGCCATTCAGCGCCTTAGACAGTGAAAAGGGGAAGTTGGAGAGGCTAGACAGTAACTTAAAAAGAACCAGAAAATATAGATGAAGTACAAGGATCTACATTATTATTATTATTATTATTATTATTATTATTATTATTATTATTATTATTATTATTATTATTATTATTATTATTATTATTATGGAACAAGCCAACAGGGGCCATTGACTTGAAATTCAAGCATCCAAAGAATATGGTGTTCATTCGAAAGAAGTAACACAGAGTAATGGGAAATACAGAAAGAGGAGATCACTTATTAGAAAAACAGATAAATTAACAAATAAATAAATTAGTAAAAAAGTAAATGAATTATGAAAATGCAAGGAGAATTGTATTAGGTTAGTAGTGCATTGCATCTTCGTTTGAACTTCTGAAGTCCCAAGTGCAAGACGTCCCCAGGAAGACTGTTCAAGTGGAATTGAGAGAAAGCATCCGAGTTGCACAAAGATGGAATAATTAGAGAGTTTGGACAGCAATACTGAAGAAAGAAAGGATACCGAAGGTGAAGTAAAAAGCTAAAAGGTGATTGCAGCTAGGGGGCCGAAGGGACGATGCAAACACCCTTTAGTAATGCCTACAGTGTACCAAGTGGAGTGCACTGACGTCACTTACCCCCTATGGAAAAGAATCGCGAAAATCATGCGCAAGATCTCTAATAAGGACGAACCCTGAACTCCAGCAGAAAGCGTCACTTAGAAAATAGGAACGAGTTCATCCAGATTGCGCGAAATGGGGAAAAGTAGGCAACCCTGTTGGCCGGGCAAATAGAGATCGCTTCAACAAGTGCAAGCAAAGCATAATTTGACTCCAGTTCGACGAGGGAACTCGCAAACACACAAACATGCAAGCAATCTGGCGTATGGATTCGAGGGCAATTACACTTGCTGGTGTAAGTAATTACTCGAGAAGAGCGTTGTCGGGGAGCGCCAAACAAAAGGGTTCCAAGAAAAGAAAAGGGGTTTGGCCAGATCTGGGCGGGAAGGGAGAGAGAGAGAGAGAGAGAGAGAGAGAGAGAGAGAGAGAGAGAGAGAGAGAATAATTATCTTGCATTACTATCCTAAAACAATTCAACTTTTATTTTACTAATTCATCCATATTTTTATCTATTTATTAATTTCTCATTTTTTTCCCATGAGAGAGAGAGAGAGAGAGAGAGAGAGAGAGAGAGAGAGAGAGAGAGAGAGAGAGAGAGAGAGAGAGAGAATAATTGTCTTGCATTACTGCCCTAAAACAATTCAACCTTTATTTTACTAAAATTTATGTAAATTTAACTATTTGATAATTTATTATTTTTTTCGAATAACATCTGTACTTCCTATCTTCTGCAACTTCTTCCCAATGAACACCAAATTCTTTGGAAGCTTATATTTCATGTCAGTGGCTCCTGTATGCTTGTGTTCCATATAAAGAGGTTAACTTTTTAATAATAATAATAATAATAATAATAATAATAATAATAATAATAATAATAATAATAATAATAATGATGATAATAATAATAATAATAATAATAATAATAATAATAATAATAATAATAATAATTTGTAATATATTCACAATTTTTACCATGTGCAGAACATTTTTTTCCAATTATTATTATTATTATTATTATTATTATTATTATTACAGTAATAATAACAATAAGAGAAAAAATGTCCTGTACATGACAAGAGTCCTAAAATATATTACAAATAATTTTGAAACGATAAAGTAGCGTTAATGAGGCATGTGATTAAAACCACTTTAAGATCGAACATTTTATTTTGTTTTTAGACTGACTTTAAAGGCTCACAGACTTTCTCCTTGATAAATTTTGTTTTAGAGTAACTTCAAAGGCTGTAAGACGTTCTGGCTGATAATGAAAAAACAAAATTGTTTTTAGACTGACTTGAAAAGTTGACAGGATTTCTCCTTGATAAAATTAGTTTTAGACCGAATTAAAAGGCTGACAGATTTTCTTCTTGATAAATTTTGTTTTAAACTGACTTCAAAAGCTGAGAGACTTTCCGCCTGACAATGGGAGGACAAAATATTGTTTTGTTTTAGACTGGCTTGAAAGGCTGACAGACTTTCTCCTTGATAAATTTTGTTTTAGACTGACTTCAAAGACTATGACTTTCTGCCTGATAACGAAAAAATAAAAATATTTTGTTTTTGACTGACTTGAAAAGCTGACAGACTTTCTCCTTGATAAAGTTTTGTTTCAGACTGACTTCAAAGGCTGAAAGACTTTTCTCACAACTGGAAGAACAGAATCGTTATTGTGCTGACTGATTACATCACTGGTCAATATTTCCATCAGATTAACCGCATTACATTTCTGTCTGTTGCAAAACACTACAAGTTTAAATCAATTCACTTTTAATTCCTTTTTACCTCTCCGTAAATGCAATTACGATGGGTAATTGTTATGTTCACATGCGTTAATAAACGTGCGAGTGCTGATGCAAAACATTTTTAAATACCTAGTTTCAACTGAAACACAATATCCTTCTTTTCCATGTCAAAAACACATATGAGTGTGTGTGTGTGTATGTGTGTGCACATGTACTATTAGTAAACATTAAAATATCCCGTAATGTTTTAAACTGTCTCCAAAACAAAAAACACAAAAAAAGATAAGCGCTCAGCGGATAACGCCGCTTATAGCATTAATGGTTACAGGACAAAAAAGGTAAAAAAAAAAAGAAAATAATAAGCTGATCCCCTTCATTTCTGTGCGTATTTTGAGATAACACTGCTCCCTCTATTCTCGCCGGTTAATCGTACATGCTTAATCCGCGCGTTCCCAAAAATAGGAGTTGAAAAACGTGAAAACGAGTGAAAAGGCAGGAGAATTGGTAATCCCTTACGCATTATATTCCGATTTGAGTACTTCATTCATACTCTTGTTGCGTAGCTGATTTCGTCAGGTAGGAAAAAACACGATTTTCCAAGGGCCACAATACAATGGCCTCAATGAAATCCGACATAATGAGGCATTGTGAGCCCGGGGTCCGGCAGAGTCCCCGAGATGCAGCAGGTAAAGAAATGATCATTGTTTTTCACTCGAACGGGAAAGTGGGTTGATGCTCCCAAATGCTGTCACATGGGAGCACACCCGTCCATTGACGTAAAAAAGGCAGTGATGTTGTCGCAGAGAGAGAGAGAGAGAGACAGAGAGAGAGAGAGAGAGAGAGAGAGAGAGAGAGAGAGAGAGAGAGAGAAAAGGGGTTTTCTTAATTACAATACGGTGTTATTCATATATATATTTAACAAATATTGGTATTATTTCCGCAGTCTGTGTCTTGAGATGGACAATAGACCTCAAGTTTGTGAGGTCCCAGAGAGAGAGAGAGAGAGAGAGAGAGAGAGAGAGAGAGAGAGAGAGAGAGAGAGAGAGAGAGAGACTTGTCAATGGTTCCTTTTCTTAATTAAATATGGTGCTATTCATGCATAGGTTTAACACGAAAACTGGCAATATTATTCACAGCTGAAGTCTTGTGATGGACAATAGACCCTCAGGTTTGTGAGACGAGAGAGAGAGAGAGAGAGAGAGAGAGAGAGAGAGAGAGAGAGAGAGAGAGAGAGAGAGAGAGAGAGAGAGAGAGAGAGGAGTTATGAAGGGCTCCTTTTCTTATTTAAATGTGATGCTATTCATGCATAAGTTTAACACGCACACTGGTAATATCATTCACACCTGGGGTCTTCAGAGGGTCAACAGATCCTCAGGGTTTTGAGACAAAAGAGAGAGAGAGAGAGAGAGAGAGAGAGAGAGAGAGAGAGAGAGAGAGAGAGAGAGAGAGACTTACCAAGAGCTCCTTTTTTACTACAATACGGTGTTATTCACGCTTATATTAAACACATACATGAAACACCATTATTTTACAGCTTATATATTGAGAGAGAGAGAGAGAGAGAGAGAGAGAGAGAATACATGTCAAGGGCTCGTTTTTCTTAATTACAATACGGTGTTATTCATGCACATATGATACACATATACGAGCAATGCTATTCACAACTTATATTTTGACAGAGAGAGAGAGAGAGAGAGAGAGAGAGAGAGAGAGAGAGAGAGAGGGGGTGGTGGGGGGTGGAGGTTGAGGGAGGCTGCACGTGCAAATAAATTACTTCCGAGGTCTATTCGGTGAAGTATTTTCCGAAGTTTCTCGAGAAATGCGATTCCAACTCTGAAGCTGAAAGAAAAATAAAAAAAAAAGATTCCGATTCTCTAATTCTAAAAATGAGATATCAACTTTTCCAGAGGGAATTTTCGAAATGCTGTCAAACACTTTTATTCCGTCCTTTACGTCCAGATGCATGTTTGTAAATAGTGAATGTGTAAGGCATGTGCACACTCTTCACAGCGCTTCCGGGATCTCGGCTCACTTTCATGTTTATATTCGCGTTATCTATTTTTTTTTTTTCTTTTCTTTCTTTCATGTTGCATTCTCCTGTATATAGTTTTCGAGATATATATATATATATATATATATATATATATATATATATATATATATATATATATATATATATATATATATATATATATATATATATATATATATATATATATATATATATATATATATATATATATATATATTATATGTACGTATATATATGTGTCCGTATATATATATACACATACACATGCACACACACATATATATATGCGTGTGTGTGTGCATGTATGTGGAGTGTATTATCAAGGACATCAAAGTCATTGGGCATGGCTTGAGTGGCGCTTAAAAAGCATTTTAATACTGCAAAAACAACTGTCATTACATTTCACATCGCTTTTCACGTAGCTGAAAACTACCTACTCAGTGAACTACATATCTCCTATACCTATTTTTTAATAGAAAAAAAGAATCCAACAGATTTACATATGCAAAATAAAAACAGATTAAACAAAAAGTAATCAAGTACCAACGTCTAACAACAGACAATCGTCATAAAAGTTAATTACCAATCCCAAGTAACAGTAACAAAACGATCTATACGCAAAAATATCGTAAAGGGACTAGAATACAGTACTTCAAGGCTAAGAGAGTAGAACCTGAATAAACAAGGCACTCTCCAGATTTTTCAAGATACCTTTTTCACCAAAGTACGTCATACAAACACTGATATAGCCTGTATTACTCAACAGTGGAAAATTATAGGAAACTGGATAGGTGTTCCAGTTATGGTTTTATTAGGAAAAAAAATTATAGGCATAACAAGAATGGGAAAAGTAGCCAGTGCCATATTTATAGATATGGTTCATAGTATGAGTGCACCCCTTTCCCTTAATATTTCCCAAAGCCAAAGGCAGTATATAAAATGCGTGAAATAATAAAGAGCACATCCCTGTTATCGCGTACCTCGGAAAAGATGACGGGAAACCCACGCAACTGAGAAGACATGTAAAATTCAGTCACTCGGTGATAGCCATAAAAGAAATCTTAATAAATAAATCAATGACTGTCCAGTCCAAGAGAGAGAGAGAGAGAGAGAGAGAGAGAGAGAGAGAGAGAGAGAGAGAGAGAGAGAGAAAAGGCATTTAAAACTGAGTCACTCGGTGATAGCCAAAAAGAAATCTTAATAAATAAATCAATGGTTGTCCAGTCTAAGACACACGAGAGAGAGAGAGAGAGAGAGAGAGAGAGAGAGAGAGAGAGAGAGAGAGAGAGAGAGAGAGAGGCTGCTTTTTGCTTTCCGTTGTGTGGATAAACGCTTCTTTTTTGGATACTTACATACAAATTTATTAGGCTGATACCTAGGTAGCAGTGATGAAAATAATCTATGCTACAAAGTGCTTTGTGACACTCCTTGCTTAGGATGGAGTAGAATGTTGAACTTGGCCAAAGTTCAAGCACTGGGACTTATGAGGTCACGCAGCGCTGAAAAGAAAATTGAGAGTCGAAAGGTTTTAAAGTTGTAACAGGAGGATAAGTATACCTTAGTTTTACCAGACCACTGAGCTGATTAACAGCTCTCACAGGAGGAAAGTCTCGCAGTTGCACTATGAATCAATTGTTACGGGAGGGTGGGCAGTTAGATGGAAGAAAGAGAATATGAACATAGGTACAGCAAAAGGAATGACAGGGGTTGCAACTGGGGGCCGAAGGGACGCTGCAAAGAACCTTAAGTAATGCCTACAGTTCATCGCATGAGGTGCAATGACGGAACTAACCCCTTACGGGAATTATTCCTTACTTAGGCTGCGTCCACAAAGAAAGGAGCGGGTTATTTAGTCTATCTCATTTTTGACTTTTACGAAATACTTGTACTTTTAATATTTTTCACCTATATTTGTATTAACTTCTATTATTTTGTACGTCATGCTGTTCTTATATTATCTATTTTTCTGCAATTTTCCTACATTTGTATAGTTAAAAAACTAGTAGAATTATAATGAATATATTATGAGTCAGTAATTTGCATATGCCTACTACTCTATAATTTTACTATTAAGGCTTACTGCTCTAGTGACATGGCTAATTTTTTTTTATCAACTATACTATTCCTTAAAGAAACCCGTAATAAGTAAAACTGCACCTGTTGGTGACACCAGTTTTTTACATTGTGAAAAAAAAGTAACCAGTGGTTGAATCCTTTTAATATGTGTAAGAAAATATTTTCACACACATATGTTAGTCAGTCCGGAAAGTACTGAGGGAAAAGAGGTGCACTCAAACTCTCTCTGTAAATTTGGCCAATATTTTATTTTTATCCTAATAAAACCATAACAACAACTATTCTGTTTCGTATTATTTTCCACAAATGGGTAGTGAACGCTATGTCAGTGTTTGTATGACGAAATTTGGATGTACGTATGTATGCATGCATGCACACACACACACATATATATATATATATACATATATATATATATATATATATATATATATATATATATATATATATATATATATATATATATATACATACAGTATAATTTATATATATATATATATATATACTCACAGAATATATACTACGATATAAGGGTATGGGTGTATTATAACTGTATATATTATTATAATTGTAAATGCAATATTCTATTATAATTATAAAGGCAATTTAATATTGTAATTGTAAATGCAATATTGTATTACAATTGTAAATGCAATATTCTAATTGTATATGCAAAAGTATATTATAATTGTAAAGGCAACATTATAATATAATTGTATATGCAATATTGCACTGTAATTGTGAATGCATAGCTAATGGCCCTGTCATCCAAGACTAAGTCAAATTTAAGGGGACTTTTAACCTGGCACCCTGTTGGGCCATCAATTCACCACAAATAAATAAAACCTTTCATTATAATGAAACTGAAAGGTTAATCCTTAAAATTTAAGAGGTAATAAATAAATAAACATGATCTATGGGGGAGGGGAAAATCAAACGTTATAAGTATACACAGGAATAGACAGACATATTTCGGTCATGGTTGAATATGAGAAATACAATAGTATGCAATTTTACTTAACTGTAAATTAATATTTTTCATTAATATACTGCAAACAAGCTTCTGAAAGTGTTCAAGACGAAAAACGATGCCAAAAAAATAAGATGTAAAATTGGTAATAATGTGGCAACTCACCACTCCTTGCCCCATTTTTAACAATTTTTTTCCTTGCAATATATCTAAATGCTCACTCTTCTTACAGTTACTCTCTTTCCCCATTCTCAGTATCGCCATGACGTCATCAACACTCGCGTAGAGTGAATTGTCACCATGGTATGGTGTGCAGCGCTACTATTGGCCACCAAGGGCTAATGCCTTACCAAGCCATATATACAGTATCTATTGCTAGACTTATGAAGTACACCCACCCACCCATTCATGTTCCTCGGCCAGTGAGCGCTTATAGAAAAGTTCTCAAAAGTGATTTTGATAACTTTCATTGATATGAAATGAAATCTTGTAACAAATGAATCTAACTAGCACCTTTCAATGATTTATATATTCATGCTGTATCTAATCTGATTCATCAGATTATATTCAACCCCCGCTTATAAACGCATGCACAAGTTAACGGATTACCTGACTCTGTTCAGTGAATGCAACATTTAGGCCGTGTTTGGAAAAAAGGTAATGACAGCATGGCATAGCTAACTTCCCTATATCTTTGAGTCAAGTTTTAGTAGACTTTCAACCTGCCTCCATGCTGGCAGTCCATTTCATCTCAAACAGAATAAAGGTAACCACTCATTAAAATGAAACTGAGATGTTTATTTCATATAATTTCGGGATCTTTCGTAGACAGTGACCCCCAACGGTTTTCGGGAGTCGTTATCTAGCACTAATATTTCTCGGGGGTCATTATCTTTATGATATTTACAGTCATTTGTTTATGTTTTTTGCGGGAATCCCCAATGGGCTTGTACCAAACACGCCGCAAAGGTGGATACATACCGGGTTAAGTATACCTTAGTTTTACCAGACCACTGAGCTGATTAACAGCTCTTCTAGGGTTGGCCCGAAAGATTAGACTTATTTTACGTGGCTAAGAACCAATTGGTTACTTAGCAACGGGACCTACAGCTTATTGTGGAATCCGAACCACATTATAGTGAGAACTGAATGTCTATCACCAGAAATAATTTCCTCTAACTCTTCACCAGCCGGCCGGGGAATTGAACTCCGGCCTATCGAGTGACAGTCCGCAGCTCTACCGACTCACTCAACGAAGAGCTCATACCGGGTTCAAACCCTTGGGGTCACTATCTAGGAAAGATCCAATGTCGGATATAACAAACACATAATCATGATCTATGCAGGAGGGTGAAGTAGAAATGCATACAGAGAAACAGACCAACATATTTCTCTCCATGAATGGCTAAAAGAAATACAACAGCATAGGCAGGTCAGCAACATAGGAGTTCGCCGCTTCTGGTGAATTTTTGCGCTTTCCAATTCTTTTACATATCGTGGAATCGAAAAACGAATAATGATGAGTAAACATCGTTCATCCAACCGTTTCCACTTGTATGTGAATGACATGACGGCAAGGTGCTCCTCGCGCATGCGCCACTCCTGCGCGGTAGATAGGAAAACAAAGGTCGTTCTCAGCAGTGTGACAAACAAAAGACAAACAAATCGAGCGGGTGCGAATAAAGACCTCGGATTAGCGCGCATGTTCCATGTTATTCATAAATAAAGTCTTTTAAAATGCATGGTTAAGAGGGGCATAGTAGATTATACTTATCTGGGGAATGCCTAAAATATTTTAGGATTAAACTTAATCGCGCCATTTTTATCTCTTCATTCTATCGCTGCCTGCAGAATAATAAATAGATTTAAGGAGCATTTGGTGCAGTATGTAAAATATGGGATTATTAAACGTGAATGCATTCGGGATTTATAGAAATGCGCTCCGGGATTAACGCCACGCACAGAATTCACAGACTACGTAAATGGATGTCTTTACACGCACAAGCATAAACAAAACAGTAAACAAAATAATAAATACAGTAATAATACAATAATTCCAAATAAACCATAAATGCGAGCAGAGACTCAATAAACAAGCACATGCAAAGATACGAGCACGCACATGCATTGGAACATTAATATGCAACGCCACACCCTAGTAAACATACATAAACATACATACGCAGTACGGGCATCGGAAACAAATCCGAAGACAGCGCTTCCACAAAGCTGCTCCTACCCACCGCCAGATCAGGAAAAGGGGCTGATACGAAGTTAACTCGAAATCAATGGATTCGCCAAAAACGCATTTATGAAACTGGAACCGGAAGAGGCGTGTGTGTGTGTGTTTGTGTGTGCGTGTGGGTATGTGTGAGTGTGTGTGTGTGTGTGTGTGTGAAGGGTGTCCCTTTCAAGGACGCTAATCTGTGGCTGCATAAAATGCTTAATTAAGGCTGGGGTAATGTAAAGTTTTGGGAATCGACAAAATGCAAATGCAACTTCCAGAGACGGGCAAGAGGGTCTGAGAATGAAATGAAATAAAACAAAAAATAAAAGGGGAAAGCGGATGAAATCTGAATCCGAAACTGTGGCCACTAATGACATTTGCAAAAAAAAAAAAAAAAAAAAAAAGTAGAGAGAAAGAAAGACTCGCCATAACAAAAGATTTGTATTGCAGGCGACTTAATGAAGTTGTCAGTGGAGGGAGGAGAGAGAGTCTATGTAATGAACTGCATGAATCACGGAGACTGAAATGGAATACTTAGTAAGCTGACTGATAGAGATACGGAGGAGGTGTGGCTCTTCTCAATGATAGTGTGAGACGGGTTGGGACGCCGGGGAGGGGGTGGGGGTAGACACCTCACATGTCAGAAAACAAGAGATGTGTGATATCCGGTAACAAAGATGAGAATGAGACAGTATGAAGAATGAAGAAAACCCCCCAGCAGTCGATTTCTTGAAATGAAAGTTTGGTCTGTGACAAATATAGCGCCGCAAAAATCCGAAGTGAAAAGTAACAATTTACAATTTTGTTTTCCGTCATCAAAATATTATTAACGAAATAAACAAAATTACAAAAGTAGTAGTGGTAGTAGTAGTAGTAGTAGTAGTAGTACCCGAACCCTATATTTCCTTTTCTTTCTGCCATGGGAAATGAGGTGTCCCATTAAAACAACCAACAACAGAAATCATAACAACAGGAGGAATAAAATAATTATATTTTCGAAGCAATGCAGGGTGTGAAAATCCCCACACGGCCGGGAGCATAGGTTTGCTCTCCAGCGGGAGCAGTAATAAAAAGTAAAAAGACTGATTATAAAAATAAGTGAGCAGTTAATCGAGCCAGTTTTTCCATTCATTAGAATCTCATTGGGCTTATTGTGTAAACACACGCGACACTTAACGGTATTAACTGAATATCTAATGTCTTAATAATAATTACGAAACCATTACCAAACGTTTTTGAAAGTTTAAATCTCACGGAGTACTCATTTCGAAGGAAGACAGTGATAACAAAAGTAAAAGTCAGTAAAATAAAAAAAGGCAGAGGATAATAAAGGAACGAAAGAAAAACAGAGCAAAAGGGAAGCGATGAATTTTAAAATGGCCCCCCACTGGAGTTAATTGCAGAAGGGAACGATCGGGCAAAAACCGTAATCACTCGATATTCACCTCTGTCTAATGTGCTTCGACGACTTTTACCCTTCAGACTCTAATAAACCTCTGCATCATCACTCATTGGTATTCTATAATCCTCCATATTTTTCTCTTCCATACTTTTCTGTTCATTTAGAATATGTTACAGTATAGGGAAAGGGAATAGAAAGCAATAACTTAGAGAATAAAAAAATAAAAACAGGAGGAAAGATTCTCAAAATATAACAGTTCATGAAATCAAGTGTTCAAAAGCTGGTATATTAAAATAAGTAGAAAACTGTAAAATTAGGAAAAAATATTAATATTATTACCATATTCTTTGGAGCCTTGAATTTCAAGTTAGTGACCCCAGAAGACTTGTTCCATATGAATAGAGGTTTACCTTCTGAATAATAATAATAATAATAATAATAATAATAATAATAATAATAATAATAATAATAATAATAATCATAATAATAATAATGCAGTACCATAGAGGTCTATCAGTAGCAATTTCAGAATATCTAAATTTCATAAAGTCTAACGGTATAATCAGTATAATTTTAAACTTAACAGCGTATTCAACCCATAATCTCATAAAACGGCAGATGAGAATATCAGTATATCAGTAATAAAAAATAAAAAAGGAATAATAATATACATACGTATACAGTATACATATATATATATATATATATATATATATATATATATATATATATATATATATATATATATGTCTGTTTGGGTGCGTGTGTGTGTGTATAAATATATCATGCTCTCTCTCTCTCTCTCTCTCTCTCTCTCTCTCTCTCTCTCTCTCTCTCTCTCTCTCTCTCTCTCAGCAAAAATAATCGCATCCTGTGACGAGAATATATTGCTGTCGAATACATGAAAAGGGTTTTTTGAAAAACACTACTGTATTTTTTTCCACTCGACAAGAAAAAACACGCAGAAACTCATTATTTCCACTAGCTCACACGGCAAAACACCCAATATTCTGTGCAAATTAATCTTGTCTATATTAATCAATGACCAAGTTTTGATTAATTCAATTTCATATCCTAGTATACGTTTTATGAGCAGGCTTAATGTATATGGATGTATATATCTATATACACCTTTACGTATATACTGTATTTATATATAGTGTCTATGTATAATAATATATGTATATGCACATGTATATATATATATATATATATATATATATATATATATATATATATATATATATATATATATATGTGTGTGGTACATACGTGTGTATATGAATGTGTAAATATAAACATATTTATACATGAAAAGACAGAGGCAGAGATTCAAGCACGGCTCTAATCTGCAAGCACGTCTGACCGAGAGAGGGAACTGGATACAATGCACAAGCAATAACTCTGTGAAATTATGAGACAAAAACCTAAAGTAGTGAAATAAAAATCAAACAAATAGGATCTCTCTCACAACGATAGTAGCAAGATAACTAACTACACCAACAATGTCCGGCCCAAGTCTACTAAATTCTTGAACTATATAAGCCCTCGTCATCTCAAGAATTGAAAGCCTAAAACAAAATCCTCGCACTAATTCTCCATCCTATGACCTGAGAGGACGATCCACCAGGAGTCCACAAGAAGGAGACGTCCCTGGGAAAACGGAATTACAGGAAAGTGATTCGGCCATTATTCGCTAAATCGAAGGTCGTGAGAGTCAACAAGGAAAAGGAAAGAGTCAAGGGGGGAGAAACAACCCTTCACAGAAGCCCCTCCAAAGAGACGCAGCATCCTCAAAGGCATGCCTTCTCCCTTCCTCCTCCTACTCATCCTCCTCCACCTCCTCCTCCTCCTCCTCCTCCTCCTCCTGGCCGCCAACTCGACCGCAAACGCAAGTCCTGTTTACGAGGGAAGGCTGCACAAGTGGGGGTACTCGAATCTCTCTCAAACTTCTGACACAAAACTTTGGCATTAAATCTGTCCGGTCGGCCGCCATTTTTATTCACAAAGTTAAGAGGGGAAATTCCAAAACACAAAGCTCGTGGCAACTTTGATTTTAACTTATTGGGGCAGAAAGTGAAAGGGGAGGCAGGGAAGAGACTGGACGGGAAAAATGCACACAGGTTCGTGACGAGGGAACAGTCTACAAAAACACCCAAGGAGAGGTGGGGGCGGGGGGCTTGTGCCGTCAGTGTACCTCACGTGGTGCACTGTATGCATTACTAAAGGGGGTATGCAGCGTCCTTATGGCCTTTAGCTGCAGCAACTTCTTAGTCTTTTACTTTACCTCCATTCCCACTTCATTTCTTTAGTCTTGCTATCCAACCTCTCTAACTATTACTTCTAATGCAATTGTGGAGTTTTCTCACAGTTCCATGTTTAGATCCTTGTACTTCATTCCTTTATCACCTAGATCTCTTTACTTTGCTGTCCAACCGCTCTAACTCCCTCCTTTCACTGTCTCGAGCGCTGAATGACCGAAAGTGCCCCAGTGCTTGGCTTGGCAGTCTAAATTTCATAAATCAGTTAACCTACTATACCAATCAAAGACATCATCATCACCAACAGCATCATCAGCGGCATCAAGTTTGATCTGTGGACCTTCAGCGCCATAACAAATACAACAATTATAAACGACGACGACAAAGATTAAGTGTAAGCAACAATTAACGGTATATATATCAGGTTCGACAAATGACTATCAATTGGAAGAATCAGACCTAATAGCGATCTGCCTGGGAGACAGGTACTTCGTTTACACACCTCTAAATATTAATTATCCAGCGAAATTAAATGAATTACGGTCATCATACTACTCCTCTCGAACATGCAAGTAATTTACGTAGTTTACTCAGATTTATTCAGTAATGTTAATTGTTCCTTTCTTATAAAACCACTTATGATTTGGGCTATTTTGCGTTTTCCCGGTTCCCTTGGTTAAATATACTACCAGAACATTTTAAAACACACTCTTTATCTGACTCCATAAAAAAAGAAGTAGATCAGAATACATCACTGGAAAGAAAAGAACCTTCGTCATTTTAAACGCAACATCAATGGATTGGTTGGGCCAGCAAATGAAGACTATATTAGTAAAACAGTCATGAAAGAAACGACTAATAATTTAGAAAAGAAAAAACAATCAAGACTTAAGTCAAAAATCAATTTCAAATATCGCCGAAAAATAGGAAAATGAATGTAATATGTATAAAGTTTTGGAAAAATATTTCGATTTGAATGCAATATTTTTCGGAGTTTTGCCCTCTTTTTCGATGACTGATTTTAATTTAACGTTTACTGATATAACCTAGTTTTAATGAATTATTACTTAACATTATTATTTTATATTTTTGTATGTAGTTTATTGTTTCAATTTAAATTACAAATACTATTTAATTACCATTAAGAAAATTATACAAGTAATTTTTAAAATGCAGCAACATGATATCTTATTTGTATAAAGGTAACAGCGACTTCACGGCAATGAGAGGGCTCATTTGTAGAGCATCGGCGTCCTGCTGTTCTCTTCCAGGTGCCATCTACGGCAGCTAAACCAGAAATGAATATAGAACGTACCTTATTGAGACACCATTCTCATACGTTAGTTGAAAAAAATAAAAGATGTTAAAACATTGGAAAATTGCTGAATAAAATCCTCAAATTAGCCAAACTTAAAAATTAGGATAAAAAACAATGATGTGGATGGTAAAGTCATTAGATTGGATAAATGCCTAAGTGAATTCGGGAGAAATATACAAAACAAAGCATAAATCATAAAAATATCTATAAAATTAAGATGAAACCTGTATGGGTGGTCTCACCTCACAACATATCCTCTAATCGAACAAGATTGTTCATCTCATCTATCGGATTCCATAAGTAGAGTTAAGTGCACATGCGTCAATATCCAGTTAAGGGGCCCATCTCGCTTCCAACATTAATTAATAATCTGTCTTCCAATATACTTCCTCCTAAGTGCGAGGGACAGAAGGTCCTTTACATTCATACACAACTGTTTTAACAGGTTTTGACTCAGTTGACCCGCTTGACCCACTTAACCTGGAACGCAATATTATCTCGTGCCTTTCCGGAAATTCGTGACGTCTTCCTACCTTAGGAAGAAACTTGCCTCGTCATTATCAATGTATACGCGGAGGAAGAAGGTCTGAAAGTGTAATACAGGTGTGGTACAAAGGTACATGATATATTTTGTATGTATATATACATACATACAAATGTATATATAAATATATATATATATATATATATATATATATATATATGTATATATATATATATATATATATATATATATATAATATATACATATATTATATATATATATATTTATATAAATATATATATATATATATATATATATATATATATATATATATATATATATATATATATATATATGTATATATATACATACTATTCAATATGTATATATTTATATAAATTTATATATATATATATATATACATACATATATATATATATACTGAATATGCATTATATATATATGAATACATATATATATATATATATATATATATATATATATATATATATATATACACACAAAACCATAAAACATTTATATTAAATTGAGTTTGTCTGACTAATAAAGGTAAATATGCAAGGAGAGTGCCTGCCTCTGGCGCTCCAACAGCAAAGAATCAAGGAAAACAAAGAACGTGTTAGACTAACGCATGACAGGAATGTTAGACAGAAAGCGGCCTAAAAATCTATAAAGAACGAGAAAAGATTAAAACCCAGCACAAAGGGAACACGTGAACTGCTGTTATGACTTTCTTGGATAGGCAAGTATCGAGCTACTAAACAGACTTTTATTTAGTCCTGAGCATCTTTAGAAAACTTTTGCATGTTAGACATTAATCTAATTTTTGAGTATCACTAAAATGAAAAACTATCTTGAAAGTGTAATACTTTATATATATATATATATATATATATATATATATATATATATATATATATATATATATATATATATATATATATGTGTGTGTGTGTGTATATATGTATGTATATATATATTGTATATATATACACATACATACATTACATATATGTATATATACATACATATATTTTACATATATATATATATATATATATATATATATATGTACACAGTATATATATATATATATATATATATATATATATATATATATATATATATATATATATATATATATTACACTTTCAAGATATATATATATATATATATATATATATATATATATATATATGTATATATACATCTTCTTCGTTTTAACGTGCTTTTTTCCCATTTTTATATGGGGTAAGCACGATGCCTTCTTTTGATCGGTTGCCCTGCCTGACATCTCTTAGACCCCGGTAACGAATGTGTACATGTATTGTACCAAATCCCCAGCTCCCTTTCTCCCAGCAGGAGGAGAACTGGTATTTATATATATATATATATATATATATATATATATATATATATATATATATATATATATATATATATATATATCTTCTTCTTCTTTTAACGTGCTTTTATTCCCATATAAGCACGATGCCTTCTTTTGAAGGACTTTTTGATTTGGCTTTGGGGTAGACCTGTGGTCTCGATGACATCGCTTAGATATATGTTTCATGTATCATACCCGACCATATATATATATATATATATATATATATATATATATATATATATATATATATATATATATATATATATAGTCAGCATCTGTCAGTATTCAATTAAGTCTTTATAAATAATACAACGAGCGTGGGAAAACGATCATACAGGTAAAATGGATTGCCCCTTACAAACACGGTCGTCCGCTCTCTACAACCGCTCTGAAAATTCATTACGTATAAACGCGCTGGAGATCATAAGGGGAAAAAAAAAAAAGACTTGATGACTTCCTCTTGACATTTAATGCTAAGTGATTATTTCGACGCTTCTTTTACTAACAAAGACATTACGAAGGAAATATGGGGGAAGTTAAAGACAAGAGATTGAGCTCATTATTTCCAGGTAAAAGTACAGAGAATCCCATTCTTGGGATCGTGAGTGTGTGTGGGCGGGGGCGAATTAGCGCTGCGCACGTGACCTAACAAATTTATTATTTTGAAAGGTATACATGCTACATATGCATAAAATCTAAGTGTCAAATATTTGTCAGTTATTTTATTTTTTTATTTTATTTTATTCTTGAGTTTATAACTTTTGAAGCTAGGTAAAACACCTTTTAAACCATCATTCAAAATTATTGTTTAATCTTATTTAATTTTTTAATTTAATTTATTTTTGAGTTAATAACTTTTAAAGCGAGGCAAAACACTTTTTAAACCATCATTCAAAACTAACTGTTTAATTATTTTATTTTTTTTATTCTATTTTTGAGTTTATAACTTTTTAAAGAGAGGCAAAACACTTTTTAAACCATCATTCACAAATAATTTTTTTATTATTTTATTTTATTTCTTAATTTAATTTATTTTTGAGTTATGACTTTTAAAGCGAGACGAAACACTTTTAATTAAAACCATCCGATCCAAAACTAATTACTTACAGGTCTTCGGAGAGGAGTGAACAAGCAAATGAAATATTATTATTAATAAAATTACAGTCGTTACATAAAGGAGGATATAATTAACATCACTACCCACTCATTCCAGATAAAAACATGGAAAATGTCTCGTGTATTTCTTGAAAAGGCAAAAAAAAAAAAACATACATTATTCTCTTTCTTTTTACGGACTTAATTAAGTTAAATACACTGTGAGAAGTATTTCCTTACGTTGATACATGATGTCATTTTAAACAGGAAGCAACGAATGCAAATGTATTCTCTTGAACATATTCAACTCGCTGTCACGATAAAGCAGCCCGAAATTGTGCTCCCATAAATTTCCTAAATATGTGTCTGTAAATATAAACGCCGAGAAAGATGCGTGTATTAGTATGAAAATAAAACAGGTTATTTAATGGGATCTTTTGGATGTGTACATACACATATCACACGGGTATGATACTATAAAAGAAACAGATAAAAAATGCGCCGAGGTTTCCACAGAGCAATCGAGTTTTCTGTACAGCCGCTACAGAGCATAATCAAGGCCACCGAAAATAGATCTATCTTTCTGCGGTCTCAGTATAATGCTGTATGTGCCGCGGCCCATGAAACTTTAACCACGGCCCGGTGGTGGCCTGTCCTATACCGTTGCCAGAAGCACGATTATGGCTAATTTTAACCTTATATAAAATTATCACTGTTGAGGCTAGAAGGCTGTAATTTGGTATGCTTGATGACTGGAAGGTGAATGATCAACATATCAATTTGCAGCCCTCTGGCCTCAGTAGTTTTTAAGATCTGAGGGCGGACAGAAAAAGTGTGATAGAAAAAAGTGCGGACGGATATTCAAAGCCGGCACAATAGTTTTCTTTTACGGAAATCTAAAAATCTTAGGTCACACATCTTACAGAGAAGTAAATTCAAGTGTGGTTGACGAACAAAATTTGTGAAATTATGCTCACTAAGCACAAAGCTTCGTATCCAGTCCATAAATTGAACTTTGTAGTAGAAAATTTATTTTATGTATTAGAAGAATATCTGAACTTTGCATTAGAAGATTAATTTAATGTATTAGAAGATCAACTGAACTTTGTGCTATGAGATTTATGTGGTGGTTCATGCCATTCTTCGGAGAGCGAAGAATGTTGAGAGTCAAGAGCCTGGACCAGTATTTTTAGTTTTCCGTAAAAGAAAACTATTGTGCCGGCTTTGTTTGTCCGTCCGCACTTTATTCTGTCTGCACTTTTTTCTGTCCGCCCTCAGATCTTAAAAACTACCGAGGCTAGAGGGCTGCAAATTGGTATGTTGATCATCCACCCTCCAATCATCAACATGCAAAATTGCAGCCTTAGCCTCAGTAGTTTTTATTTTATTTAAGGTTAAAATTAGCCATAATCGTGCTTCTGGCAATGATATATGATAGGCCACCACAGGGCTGTGGTTAAAGATTCATGGGCCGCTGCTCATACAGCATTATACCGAGACCACGGAAAGATAGATCTATTTTCGGTGGCCTTGATTATACGCTGTAGCGGTTGTACAGAAAACTCGATTGCGCCGAACAAACTTCGGTGCATTTTTTACTCGTTGTTCTTTGCTTCTAATGAGCTATTTTCTCGTTCACCTCCATCCTTTTCAACCAATGTCCTTTCGCGATCAGCGAGAAACCTGGTTTTCTTCAATCTCTACTGGCTAAGCTGATCTTTATATTGAAATCACTGTCAACTTTTTCTTACAGCCTTACTAAACTAAATAATAAATTGACTGGGGTTTATGTAACGTTCCCAGTTTTTCAATATAGTTAATTCCGTTCGAGCATTTTAAATTTAATTAGTGGTACTGATTCTCATAGGGAATTATTCTTAAGGGTTTTAAATGGCTTAAATTTCTTCCGTTGTATTGAAGTCAAAGCTTTTATTGTTTATGAAGACTATTATAAAGACTGATACGTTTGGTAGTCTCTGATATAAGTTTCTTTATCTCCCCAAACTGCCACTGTGCTTCCTCATACACTACAATCAACAGATTGATTATTGCTTTAACAGAAGTCGCTCGTTGTTGGTATCGCATTGCAAATCCACATAAATGCGGAATCAAAACAAGATTCCATAAATAAGAAATGACTGGCTAATCTGGATTTCCATAATACGGACAGCTGCTTCTCCATTTCAGTAACCATACGGAGCGACTGGCTAACCTGTTAGTCATTTGTTGATGCTGCTACTTCACGAAGCTGTTACCCAACTCCGGGTGACAATGGGGTATGGGCTGACTCTAATTTATAGTCAGATTTTTACCAATTCCTGTGCCCTCATCTTTTAAAGAGGTGGGTTTCCCGGACTATTTCATTTCCATCTTCTTCATTTTAGCCTTAAAACTTTGTTGGATGAAGTCCCTTAGTTGCGTGTCAACTCAGTCCTAGCACAAAACAGGAGTGATAAATATGTAAAATGACAGGCAAGATTTGCCATACGTGCACTAAACGAAAACGAGAAGTTGTTACAGGCATGACGGAAGGCTTACGCATTTATAACACTGAACATTTTTTGCTTTTATATCATACGTGCATGTGTACATATACATGCTTCTATATCACTACACATTATTAAATAAATAAGAGCGAAACTTAACTAACGTATACTTGAATATAATGTTCCCTCGCGGTAAACAAACAGGTTATCCACCAATTATATCCTTGTGAATTTATGTGAGAGAGAGAGAGAGAGAGAGAGAGAGAGAGAGAGAGAGAGAGAGAGAGAGAGGAGAGAGAGAGGCGGGGGGCAGGAGATTCTCAAAATAGTACTCTAGTCTATTTTCCTTTTGCTTGCGCCTATTTCCTAAAATATCTCCTCTCAACAGAGCACTAGCTCAGCTCTCTCTCTCTCTGCTAAGTTGGGTTAATTTAACGGAGTCTCAGTTTATCAATTTTGTTAATACACAGGCCGAAGAGACGGGAAATTCTGGGACTATGAAATATAGGCTTGAACGGAAGAAAACATTACGGAATAACTGACGAAGGAAGCCTCACCCGAAAGCAAGCAACAGACTGCCTAATAATATATATAACAAAAATAAAGATCTGGTAATCGTTTCCTCAATTTAGGAGAAAACTAACACAAACGATCTCCGAACCAATTGCTGAACGTCAACCCTGTTCCTCAGTGTCAAGAAAAATCTTAGCAGTCCTCCAATTTTTGCAATGTCACCTAGCTACAAAATGCCAAATGTTTTCCCAAGAACGTATTTTCTTCTCTGTACAGGGATTGTAAATTCTTCTGTAGTCTCTCTATACATGTTCACACCTACACTAAATTGTCAATGACAACAGTAATTCTAAATTTGTTTCGAGTTAGTTTTTATTGGGTTAATGATCCGTTTTTCGTTCAAATTCCCACTCTATGTGAGGCAAGTTCATTTCCTGGCCTGCTGTTTATCAAGTCTCCTGAATCTTTCGAAGGATCCTCAAGGAAAGTGATAACAACAACATTCCTTAATATTCAACAAAAACCGCACCTTTCGGTCTTCATAACATACTTAAGAAAGGCCTCTCAGTTATCAAAAAACCTTTCAAAAATACAAAATAAATCTGCAACCACAATTCATCTCCCAAATGATAAATGTGGGATTCCTTGCCCTAATAAGACATTCGCTGAACTTCGAAAACATAAACAACCCCGACGTCCGGGTCAGGGATTGAGAGGAGAAGAAAATGAAGAAGAAGAAGGAAAAGAGGGAAGAAGAAGAAAGAACAAAAGAAGGAGGAGGAGGAGAAGAAGATGGGACACAAGAAGAAGAAGAAGAAGAAGAAGAAGAAGAAGAAGAAGAAAGAAGAAGAAGAAAGAACAAAAGGAGTAGAAGAACATGGAACACAAGAAGGAGAAGAAGAAGAAGAAAGAAAAAATAAAGAAGAAGGAACAAAAGAAAGAGAAGTAGGAGAAGAAGAAAAAGGAATAGAAGAAGGAGAAGGAGAACAAGAAGATGAAGGATGAGAAGAAGAAGAAGAAGAAGAAGAAGGAGAAGAAGTGCGGTAAATGGATGGTTCTCGTTGCGACAAACAACTTGATCTTCGTCACTCCATTCATTCATACGGTCATAGCGCCTTCGTTAGTAAATCGGATTTACTCTCTTTCTTTCTCTCTCTCTCTCTCTCTCTCTCTCTCTCTCTCTCTCTCTCTCTCAACATAGACCTAAGTACACCTATGGTCGCATAAACATACATACACAAACATTTATATGTATATGTGTCTATATATATGTATATATATATATATACGAAAATAAGAAGGCCCATAAAACACTATTTAAACGTTGAAACCATATATTTCGGGCACTTGTTTCTGTGCCCCTGTTCACTGGTAGAATATGGACAGGTGGAAAGTTACAATGGTATATATACAAAAACATGAAGGTGTGGCCTTAGGCCTCCGATGTTAAGGAGGTGGCGTTTCTTAAGAAGGAGGAGATTGACCAAATTCCTAGTGGTTTTGGCCTCATTAGCTCCCGTTTGGCGATGGATCTGGCGGTCGCGTTTCTTGGGTCATCTTCTTCAAGAGGGGTCTGAGGATTAAGGTGTCAATGGCGTCCGATTTCCAATGTCCTCCTGACAGGTTCATATTGTTGGTTTGATTGATGATAGCAGATTCCAGCATCTTTCTTTTGTACGGACAGCTACTCTTGAAAACCAACTCCGCCTTCACTCCAGTTAATGACATGCCCTGTATTTCTAATATGTAGGAAAATTCCCGAACTCTCCGAAACGTAACGCACAAAAGATCTTTTGTGTACGTTACGCTTCGGAGAGTTCGGGAATTTTTTCCTACATATTAGAAATACAGGGCATGTCATTAACTGGAGTGGGGCGGAGTTGGTTTTCAAGAGTAGCTGTCCGTACAAAAGAAAGATGCTGGAATCTGCTATCATCAATCAAACCAACAATATGAACCTGTCAGGAGGACATTGGAAATCGGACGCCATTGACACCTTAATCCTCAGACCCCTCTTGAAGAAGATGACCCAAGAAACGCGACCGACAGATCCATCGCCAAACGGGAGCTAATGAGGCCAAAAACCACTAGGGAATTTGGTCAATCTCATCCTTCTTAAGAAACGCCACCTCCTTAACATCGGAGGCCTAAGGCCACACCTTCATGTTTTTGTATATATACCATTGTAACTTTCCACCTGTCCATATTCTACCAGTGAACAGGGGCACAGAAACAAGTGCCCGAAATATATGGTTTCAACGTTTAAATAGTGTTTTATGGGCCTTCTTATTTTCATATTACACTGTAGTATTACAGGAAAAGACATTCATATATATATACATATATACTGTATATCGTATGGTCACCAAACAAAATCCATCGTACCTGGCAATTAGTTGAGTGGGAATAGTCAAAATTAAGGTAGTAAAGAGTATGTAGCTCAAAATGACTTACTGAAAAGTGGAAGGCTGATATCCTTGATAGCTATATTCACTAAAAATAAACTGTGTTAAGCTGATATATATATATATATATATATATATATATATATATATATATATATATATATATATATATATATATATATATATATATATATATATATATATATATATATATATATATATATATATATATATATATATATATATATATATATATATATATATATATATATATATTTAAAGTATTTAAATTTCATGTTTACTGGCACAGTTTCTGATGACACCAGATTCGTCGAGCTAGAACTTGGCTGATCCTTGACACCGTTTTTCCCGTTATTTCTCTGCTTGATTTTACTGCTTTTGTCATGAAGCAGGTTTTATTTTAGTAAGTCTGCTCATCTTACACCCATGAAGCATTTCGGTATGCATAAGATTAAAACGAAATTCAGTACTTGAAATATTTGCATCTCCCATCACCACAGGTGATAAAATGAGAGGCCACTGACGAAGCTGGAACCGGTCAGGACCTACACCCAGTCTCTCATCATGGTGATGTGTGATAAAAGAAATCCGTGTTCAGTGATTATACTCATTATATATATATATATATATATATATATATATATATATATATATATATATATATATATATATATATATATACATACATATATACTATATATATATAAAATATATAATATAATAATATATATATATATATATATATATATATATATATATATATATATATATATATATTTATGAATATAATCACTTGAACATAGGATTTCTTTTATCATACATCACCACAGGTGAAAAAACGAGAGACGCGGTGTAGGTCTTGACCGGTTCCTGCTCGCCAATGGCCTGGAAATAAAGCTGAAATCGGTCAGGACCTACACCCAGTCCCATGAAACTTTAACCACGGCCCGATGGTGGCCTGTCCTATATCGCTGCCAGAAGCACGATTATGGCTAACTTTAACCTTAAATAAAATAAAAACTACTGAGGCTAGAGGGCTGCAATTTGGTATGTTTGATGATTGGAGGGTGGATGATCAACATACCAATTTGCAGCTCTTTAACCTCAGCAGTCTTTAAGATCTGAGGCCGGACAGAAAAAGTGCGGACAGAAAAAAGTGCGGACGGTGAGACATATCCGGTACAATGCTTTTCTTTTACAGAAAACTAAAACGAGGCAACATAGAAAAAAATAAAATTCATGAAATATAACTGCTTCGAACTGTAACTCAAGAATAGACTAAAATAATATTTAGACCGTTAATAAAACCAAAGAAATATGTGTATATGTATGTGTATATATATATATATATATATGTATATATATATATATATATATATATATATATATATATATATATATATATATATATATATATATATATATATATATATATATATATATATATATATATATATGTATATATATATATGTATATATATATATATATATATATATATATATATATATATATATATATATATATATATATATTTTTTTAAATTGCATTTTGGGATAAATGAGCATTTAATCACGTTAAACAAAAAGACGAAATCTGTTTAATATTGAATGTTAAAAGTAGTCGCCTTCCAGTCTTATCAAGCGAGAAACACCTTTTTATTCAACCATTTAACAGCTTATCCGCTTCCAAATTGTGCAAAAGATCGAGCATAGGAGGGAAGGGATAGTCTGACGAAACAGCGTTTCATTAGCGCTCACGGAAATCCTTACGGGCAGTCTAGAAGTTCATTTCGCCATAGCGCCTTTATTAGCAGTTTACCGTGGAATTCCAAGACTCAGTTTCTCGGGTGAATATCAAAGGTGTTATCTATGAAACAGGTAAATGATTGACACCAAATCCGCTGGAAGTCTACTTTGGTACACTTCCATTCACATTTAATAAAAGGGATTCAAATTATGACACACACACACACACACACACACACACACACACACACATATATATATATATATATATATATATATATATATATATATATATATATATATATATATATATATATATATATATATATATATATATATATATATATATATATATATATATATATATATATATATATATATATATATATACATAAACATATATACATATACGTATATATATATATATATATATATATATATATATATATATATATATATATATATATATATATATATATATATATATATATATATATATATATATATATATATATATATATATATATATATGATACATAAACATATATACACATATATATAGTATATATATAATATATATATTATTAAACATATAACATGGCAATATTAATGAAATATTGTTAAAGGTCTAATATTTTCAAGGAGACTCGTCTCGTAGACCTCTGGCAACTTCCTTGAATTTACTATTTTCCAATAACATGCATAAGAAGAATGATATTCGTACATGTTAGCACTGCTTGGATATTTACCAGGTATGATATACCACAAATAATCTTGGCATTGCGCCACGGTCAACGGAACAAAATTTTTAGCCAAAGGAAACTGATAATGTGGAAGCAGGATTTAGTCAATGATATCGTTGTTTAGTCCTCTCAAAGCAAGTACCATCTTTCTGGGTGCATATGAGATGTAAAAAGATTATATCGAAATTTGTGAGTGTTTAGTGATTTAACTTCGTGATCTCTTTGCCTAAAATTCCCTTGTGGTTTTGATGGAAAGCCTCGGATGTTCATTTTACCAGTAATGAACATACCTACTAGACTATTTGCAAATTTCTAAGAGAAATTACCCTCCAGATGTGACACCAGTTATTGTTTGATTTCATGAAATTCAGGCTGTCAAGTCCAGATCTGGAGCCTTTCCGGTCATTCAGTCCAAAAGACAATGAAATACATGAGTTGGAGTGGCTGGACAGCTAGATGAAGAGATCCAGAAAATAAAGGAGATGAACTACAAGGATCTAAAGGTGGAGCAGGAAGAAAACCCAACGACTACACTGAGAAAGTAATAGTTACAGAGGCTAGGCAGCAGGACCGAGGAAAGGAAGCAGAAAATGAGGTAAAGGAGAAAGCTGAAAAGTGGATGTAGCTAGGGATCAGGGGAGGGGGACACTAAGTATACCTTAGTTTAACCAGACCACTGAGCTGATTAACAGCTCTCCTAGGGCTGGCCCGAAGGATTAGATTTATTTTACGTGGCTAAGAACCAGTTGGTTATCTAGCAACGGGACCTACAGCTTATTGTGAAATCCGAACCACATTATAACGAGAAATGAATTTCTATCACCAGAAATAAATTTCTCTAATTCTTCATCGGCCGGCCGGAGAATCGAACGCGGGCCCAGCAGAGTGCTAGCCGAGAACGATACCAATCCGTCCAATGAGGAACTTGGGGGGGGGGGCCCACTGCACACCCCTTTAATAATGACTACTGTGCACTATGTAAGGCGAAATAACGGCACTACTCCCTCTACAGGATTGTTAATGTTGAATTTGGTTGAATTCATAAGTCCATCTCTTACCGAGCGATGTTTAGTGATATCTTTACCGCAAGCTTTATGGTGGTAAAAAGCCACATACGAATTTACATAACCTTCTCACGGCGTGTTGTATACGCAGACATTTCAAAATTTTCTGGAAAACGGGAATTCTAACGCTATTTGAGCTGTTAAAGATGAATTACTTAACTGTACCAGCTCCTTCGGTTACTTTCTTAATCTATCCCTATATGAGATCTGGTTTCCATGAATATGGAGATTTTTAGTCTAAAATTCAGGGAAGGGGGGGGGGGAGGGATTTCGATAAACTTCCAATTATACAGTATGCTCTAAAGAGCTAATCCTCAGATAGTAGGTAAAGGATCAGGGTGTAGGATTAGTGTGTCTTCTGCGCGTTCCTTCATTATTCATAAAGAAAAAGGACATTTTCTTCATTATTCATGAAGAAAAAGGACAGTTTCTACATTATTCATTAAGAAAAAGGACATTTTCTTCATTATTCATAAAGAAAAAGAAAATTTTCCTCATTATTCGTGAAGAAAGACATTTTCTTCATTATTCATTAAGAAAAAGGACATTTCCTTCATTATTCAAGAAGAAAAAAGACATTTCCTTCACTATTCATTAAGAAAAAGGGCATTTCCTTCATTATTCATGAAGAAAAAGGACATTTCCTTCATTATTCATGAAGAAAAAGGACATTTCCTTCATTATTCATAAAGAAAAAGGACATTTCCTTCATTATTCATAAAGAAAAATGACATTTCCTTCATTTTATTCATAAAGAAACAGCAAATTTTTTTCATTATTCATAAAGAAACAAATAAAAAATGTACCGAAGTTTCTTCGATGCAATCGATTTTCTGTACAGCGTATAGTGCTGTATTAGCCGCGGCCCATGAAACTTTCAGCCAAGGCCTGATGGTGGCCTGTCCTACTGCGGTGACAGAAGGACGATCATGGCTAACTTTGACCTTAAATAAAATAAAAACTACTGAGGCTAGAGGGCTGCAATTTAGTATGTTTGATGACTGGAGGGTGGATGATCAGCATAACAATTTGCAGCCCTCTAGCCTCAGTAGTTTTTAAGATCTGAGGGCGGACAAAAAAAGTGCGGACGGACAGACAAAGCCATCTCAACAGTTTTCTTGTACGGAAAAGTAAAAGGACATTTTCTTCATTATTTTCACTCGACAAACCCAATACATGCACGGACTATTTGAATTCATGAAGAAGGCAGAGTGAGGTCTTGAAAAATTCATTCCAAAACTTCAGCATATCATCAACACAGCCGTCTTTCCAAACCTCCCTAAGCCGGGAGTCCTTTTAACATCAGAAAAACTTAATTATCGTTTGTGAATGAAGGCAGCAACTAGGGAGTTCTGCATCGTGAATAAAGCGAGAAGAAGGAACGAGGTTACGGCATTCACACAAAATGAAATTGCAGAAATAGCCACAATGGTGTTATGAGTTCGGTTACAGGAATTCTTACCGAGAGAAGACCTGAAGATATCATTCTGTTATTTGGGTTTTGAGATGGTTCGTCTTTCCAGGGCGCTTTTAAAATTGAAAATATTATTGACAGTTCAAATTAAGTGAAATTTCAATAACAGATTTAATCTACAAATTTTCATAAATATTAATTTTGGAAGAGACTTCTAACCAGAGTAATAATAAAAAGAAATAATCAAAAGTTTTTAGTAATCAAAACACGCTATGGCAATTTATGCCATGTGCTATACTGCTTGCTTCACTGTAACGTGCTTTATTCTTTGGATTTACCAGTCAAACTGAATTTATTTCTCTTATTCTATGAAATTAACGCTGTCAAGTCAAGCCAAGGTGCACTTTCGGCCATTCACCACTTAAGACAGTAAAAAAAAAAAAAAAAAAAAAAAAACGGGAGTTGGAGCATTGTACAGCAAGATAAAAATTATCCGGTGCACAAAAAAGATGAAACACAAGGACCTAGGTGGAAATGGAAGAAAACTAAACAATTATACTAAAATAGTTAGAAAGGTTGCACAGCAAGATTGAAGAAAGGAAGCGAGAATAGAATTAAAGAAGCTAAAACGTGGGTGTAGCGAAGGGCCGAAGGAACATTGCAAGCAACCTTTATAATGCCCGCATTGCACCCTGTTAGGCACACTGACGGCACCAAGCCCCACGGGGTATTGCCATTTAGACTGGCAATACATTCTCCATCCAGGCACTAGACCCTTGGGAATTCCCCCTGTGCTGAGGTCGCTAGATGGCATGCATACAGCTCTCCCGAAGTTATTACCGACGGGTATCTGGAAACCTGACGATGCGAAAACAAAAAGCATGTTTGTTGCTTGCAACTTACTTGCACGAACTGTTTTTGCTAACGACTAAATCAATATTTGAATTATGCATTTTGAATCCAGAAAAATCATTTCACCTTGAAGCTTTTTCTTTTTCTTAGGCGTTTCTTACCGTGGCGGTTTGTAAAATCAGAAAATAAATTGACGATTTGCTGCAAATGAAAATAATATTTTCCTAAAAGCATAACGGTGACATCGTGTAACCTACTCGATATTTCACATTTGTATCAAGTGCTTTCTTGAATAAGCTTTGGGATGCCATGGACACAACTTTCTACTTCGATATGACTTTAACTGTATCAAGCAAATTGATATTTCACAGATCAGAGGACCCTAACTGTCCCATTTGATGCTGCAAAGCATGGCAAGTCCTTTACTGACATGTTCAACTACGCAGAAGCGGAGAGGCCATAATAATACCGAGATTAAGTTGACATTATTCAGACGTTTACTTCAGGCATTTAGACATTTTCCTAGTTCCTCGTTGGACGGATCGGAATAGTTCTCGACTAGCACTCTGCTGGGCCCGCGTTCGAGTCTCCGACCGGCCAATGAAGAATGAGAGGAATTTATTTCTGGTGACAAGAATTTATTTTCTTGCCATAATGTGGTTCGGATTCCACAATAAGCTGTAGGTCCCATTGCTAAGTAACCAACTGGTTCTTAGCCACGTAAAATAAGTCTAATCCTTCGGGTCAGCCCCTAGGAGAGCTGTTAATCAGCTCAGTGGTCTGGTTAAACTAAGGTATACTTAACTTAGAAATTTTCCTTAATGGTAGAGATACTCCGAGCAGATGAAGTCTAAAAAAGAATGACGGTAATAGTATTCAAAATCGTAATGTTGAAAATATGTAGCTCTGAAAAACAAATATCTTTATCAAAATGGATTTGCTGTACCCGCAACATTTGCAAAGCTTCCTCATGCACCTTAGTATAATTGACAGACTGATGCTTTGGATTTATCTGATGACACACACACACATATATATATATATATATATATATATATATATATATATATATATATATATATATATATATATATATATATATAATATAAATAATATTGCCAAGACCAGGAAGAACATTCTTTATTATACAAGCTTTATATATCATCATCATGAAAAAACCGACAAGGATGAGAATCAGTAAAATTACAATAAAATGAATTGTCATAATAAATCTTGCAAATAACTAAAAAACTATAAAATGAACAAGTAATTACCAACTAAAAGGGTGAGATGTAATAAAATAAGAAAAATTAAAAACACAAACATAAAAAGCTGAAAATAAAACTAAAGTGAAATGTAAACAAACTACCAGTCAAAGTAAAATATTTAACCTAATTGAGTAAGAATAGATAGCTAGTTGAATAAGATTGAGTTGTTTTCAATTCCGGCTTCATCTTTTTAATCATTTAGCGTTATTTCCAGTCTATTTGAACAAAAAGAAAATCCAGGTCAGTGAAAGGATGGAACTGTGTTAAACTGAGTTCTCTAATGGCAGAAAAGGGTGGTTTGGGAAACCTAGTTCTTCTGTGTTCCAAAATTCTGTGTCAGAGCCGGGAACTAGATCCACAATGTAACATTTTGTTCTTATAAAACGACACAGGAATTAAGGTCCACAGGCAGAGTAGGCTTTTCTCAAAAAGTGATCTCATTGTCTAGATTACAGAAAACTCAAACTGATTTGAGGGAAACAATACTTAATTTCTGAATAACAGAACGTGACTAAAAATTTCGAGAAGGCAAATTTAAATATTTTACAATGTGAGAGCTTACAAGTTTTATTGGCAAATGTTAATGTTTTTAATTAATTTACATCTCATTTTCAGTAACTTGTTCATTTAGGTTCATTAAGGTTTTAACAATTCATTTTATTGTAATTTTATGATTCTCATCCGGTGTTTTTTCAGCTGATGATGAGGTTTTATACTGAAAGCTTAAATTTGAATGTTCTTCTGGTCTTCTATTATTTATCATTCTAAAGATTCTCTCTCTCTCAATTCGAGACTATATATATATATATATATATATATATATATATATATATATATATATATATATATATATATATATATATATATATATATATATATATATATATATCTACATCAAGATGAGTCAACAAATATATCTTGGGATAGGCTTAAAAGACATTAGACGTTAAACAGAGTTACTATAGCAGCACATTAACAAAGCTTCTCCAGGTACCTAAGAATAGTTAACAAATTGATTTTTCGATTCATTTAGTGTTATTTAAATCTACCGCAAGATGAGGTAACAAAGAACTTTGAGTCAAGTGACGTCAAGTGGACTTTGTAACCAGAGTCATCATCTACAATGTCATATTTTGTTCTTATAAAGTTTTGGTAATATTTATCAATATATTTTTCCCAGACTCAAATAGATCCCAATGGACAGAACGTGACTAAAAATTACGAGAAGCAAATTTGTGACTCTACAATGAACTTACAACTCCCGGCAAATGTGTTAATGAATTAATTTCCTCTCAGTAACTAGGTCATTAAGGTTTTAACTCTATGACGGTGTCTGCTATAAATACACATACACTAAACATGTGTCTATATATATATATATATATATATATATATATATATATATATATATATATATATATATATATATATGTATGTATATATATATACAAAGTATATATATATATATATATATATATATATATATATGTGTATATATATATATATATATATATATATATATATATAAATATATATATATATATATATATATATATATATATATATATGCTGTGTATATCTGTATATATATGTATATGCATATGTAAATATATATATATTTATACAGATCCATATGCTTATATATATGTATATATATAAACATACATATATAGATATACATACACACATGTGTATGTATATATATATATATATATATATATATATATATATATATATATATATATATATATATATATGTGTGTGTGTGTGTGTGTGTGTGTGTGTGTGTTGAAAGACAGAGGTATATAACAAAAGCATTAGCACCTAGTGCTTTCCTTCAGGGTCCATATATATATATATATATATATATATATATATATATATATATATGCATATATAATATTCAACAATACGCAATTTCCACTTGTGCAAGATTAGCCCAAAAGATAAAAACAGACAAAATTCAGAGCTGCACTTAACAGTTAACTGCCAGAACAAGGAAGCCTAATGAACAGCATGTTGGAGCACCCTGCAAACAGCATATCATTCACTCTATATTGCAAGCATTCTCTAGCTTTAGAGAAATTAAACCCATTTTCTTCTAATGCATCACGAAATTTCTAGGTCCTTCCCTTAACATTTAAATTACACAATATTCACCAAAATATCTTCATCCATCCTCTTCACATTGTGGAACCATCTCAGAACACTCTCATCCACTTCACATCTCTACATTCTCACCTTCAACTCTTCAACCTACATATACATGAAATAGGCCTTAACATTTACATTACACAATATTCACCAAACTATCTTAATCCATCCTCTTCACGTTGTGGAACCATCTCAAAACAAGCTCATCCACTTCACATCTCTACATTCTCACACCTTCAACTCTTATGCCTACATATACATGCCAAACAATTTATGTAAACAGCTATAACTCACTTCCTTTCATTTGAACTGGACTTATTCACATTACAGCATGAAGGGAAGCTGGCTCAACAACCCCTTTTTTCTCAAGAACACGCCTCTCATCGTCTACATCATCTGCTTGTACCTAGCTGTCCTCCATGCTTCATCCGATCTTCAGTTTACCTGTTCTTTCATCTTACCAGTTCCTCGTTGGATGAGTCGGTAGAGTTGTCGGCTAGCACTCTGCTAGGTCCGAGTTCGAATCTCCGACCGGCCAATGAAGAATTAGAGGGATTTATTTCTGGTGATAGAAATTCATTTCTCGCTATAATGTGTCGGAAGCTATAGGTCCCGTTGCTAGGTAACCAATTGGTTCTTATCCACGTAAAATAAGTCTAGTTCTTCGGGCCAGCCCTAGGAGAGCTGTTAATCAGCTCAGTGGTCTGTTTAAATTAAGATATACTTAATCTTTTTTTATCTTACCGTCATCCACTACATTTTCTAAAAGTCAGCATAAATCAACAACTTCCATTCTTCAAATGTGCATATTATATTTCTTACTTCATCTTTCTTGTTTTCATCAAATACCATAACCTCAGTCTTGCTTCCATTCAAATGCACCTTTCTCCTCTTACAGTCAGTTTAAAATTCATTAGTCCCACAATTTCTCTTCACTACCACCTTTCTCATCACACAATTTTGCAACTGCATGTCCTCTTTTTCACAGCCTTTCTCGAATCATCATGATGGTTATGCCCTTGGAGGCATAAACCACTATTTCGGACCCATTTTTACACCAAAACTGTCACTCTTCCGACTTTATGTTCTAGCATATATTTCGCTTTTATCATGAAAACTTTTAATAGTTCTCAGTAATTTACCATCTACAATATACATCCTCGGAACATTCTGCACTGCAACTCTATCAATTTTATCATGAGAAGCTTATGATAAAATTGATTGGGTTGCACTGCAGAATGTTCCTTGAAAATAGCTACATGTAGTTTTTTGCTTTACTTTTATGCTTGTCTGTACGCACAATTTTATATTATATAGATAGATAGATGGATGGATAGATAGATAGATAGATAGATAGATAGATAGATAGATAGATAGATAGATAGATATACATATATATTATATATATATATATATATATATATATATTATATTATATAATATATATATATATATATATATATATATATATATATATATATATATATATATATATATATATATGAGCATAAGTGTGTGTATGTGTGTGTTTGTGTGTGTGCTGAAGCAACGAATCCAAAAACCCAAACCATAAAGCTACATGTTCCAGCGAATGGTATGTGACAAAAAGAGATGGAAATATTCAGGGATGAAACAGAAGTAATTACAATGTAGTTGACAATTGCAAATAACGGAAATCAAATTATGAGACAATTGCACTTTTTGAAAACGTGCCAATCAATTAAAAAGATCAAAAATCAATTTTAATTTGTCTGCTTCCCTGCCAATCGTTTAAGGCTACCCTGAACCGTTTGGCATAGGCACTGAAAAAAAAGGTATCATATTTTTGCCAAATCATCGTGCAAATTTTTTTTTTTTATTATAAACAGACGAACCAACTACAGAAAGCTGTGTAACGAATCCGGAACAATTGCAAGTAAGTATAAGGAATTGGAGAGATGTTTAGGTCACAAGAAAAGTAATGAATAAATAATTATATAAATCCCATGAAAACTCAATTAAACAAAAAGGCGATGCTTTATATCGACGTTGGCTTCATAAACTTTGTAATGCCGATGTACTAGCAGCAATGATAGAACGCCAAACAAAAAAACACAAGTTAATGGAAAAAAAGGGAACAAAAGAATAATCTTTCATGCGGTTCCCAATTTATTTTAACATCATGCCTGAATTAGATCTTCAACGCATCTCTCGGAACCGTGAACAACCTTGAGCAAAACGTAGATTGAATGTTTTATTCCCGACTGTTGTTCAAAACCATTTCCAATCTACAAAGGTTATTAATGTACCATCGAATCCCACATATTTCAAATATTAGACACCGAAAACATTTTCATTCTACTTTAAAATACAAATGTATTTCGATTTGACTGAATGTTTTCATAATAGCTATTCGATGCTCTTGACATTACGTTAATCCCACTTCTTTTTCACCACTAAGTAAAAACTGAAGAATTCTTTATGATCTGCAACGCAAGTTCCGAAAGGAATTTTAACCTACGATATTTTCGGTTTTCAAAATAGTCTTTTCACAGTATTTAAATTTACTTTAGTGCTTTAATCGCATTTTGCATTCCCTACCTATGCTTGAAACATGTCTTTGATGAAGGTTCAAAGTTCTGGTCTCGTTCAAAATCTTTTTTCATTTACTCTACAGAGACTGTAAGAACTTTTCGTAAAAACTAAGAAGAAGAAGAAGAAGAAGAAGAAGAAGAAGAAGAAGAAGAAGAAGAAGAAGAAGAAGAAGAACAATACAAAAAGAATGACTGAATAATATCTACTGCTTCTGCTACATGATACAAAGAAATTTCAGCAGCAGAGACACTTCGTGCTCACGGAATAAGCCGTGTCACTAAGGGGTGAGGGGAGGGGAGGAGGGGGGGAAGAAAGAAGAAGAGAAAAAAAATCATTACTGCTTTAAGGTCATTGTTGACGTCACTGGAGCCGACGAAAAAAAAAAAAAAGGAAACAAAGCCAATTTTTTCTTGACTATCCTTATCAAGCAAAACAATCCAACATAAAAGGGAGAAATCCCTGTGTGATTTCCCATCACTAAAGCGGTGCAATTTTGCGCATATCGGATATAAATATGAGATCAGAAGCTATTACCTCCAACGCGATTAATAGCACCTCACCTGTTGACCCATTCCCATAACAATAAAAAATGAAAATTAAAATAGGTGTGCAATCTCTTGATCACAAAGGGAGGCCAAAAAAGTTGCTACACAACGCCATCAAAGATTTTTCCTCTCTCTTTCCTCTTTCTCTCTCTCTCTCTCTTTTATTTTTGTTCCCAAGAGGCCATTGAGTGTTTCATTTTTAGGCGGAGGAATTTTATGGACTTACGGGAGATGTAATGAAGGCCATGGATTGCTTTGATCATATTCACGCTTAATCCAATTTCTGACTTAATTGTTCTATTTGGTTTGGAAAATAACTCCGTGATGACAATGGCGGTATGAATAAAATCAGGACAAATAATGTATGCCAAATCTAAATATAAACGAAAAGAGAAAATCTCCACATGGAAGGCAAAGAAAATAACGCGATAAAAATTTCTGGAAAGAAACTTAAATATTAACAGCTGGAAAATGGATAATAAGAATAAGAAAAAACCAGAACAGGTAAGAAATTCGGAAGATGAAAAAACATTACAGGAAAAAAGGGAAAAACGAAAAAAAAAAAACATTGAAGTATCAAATTCCTGAGAAACAAAACTCAAGAAAATACAAATGAAAATCAAGGTAACAAAAAAAAAAAAAAACTGAAAGTTTAGCTTGAAAATTAACTGATTTTCAATCCACGACGATTAACTACACAGAGGAAAACAGAGTTCTTTTACATTCGAGAAATGGAGATTCGTGATAAGCCCTTAATTCCTTCTTTCAAGGAAGTTATTCCAGCTGAGCGTGAAGATATGGAAAAGCCAAATATTTTATTTTTATTTTACTACACTGTTTCATTTTCCTACGAGTAAACCGCAACTCCCACAAACTTCGAAGACTGTGTTCGCCCTTTTTGTCTGCTGGTTATTCTTCCGTCTGTCCACAAACCCTCTCAAAAAAGTCAGTGATGGAGTTCCAGTGATCTTTTAAGGTGTGGCCTATGGAACGGAATACTGAGTTTAGGCCAAAGGGAAAGCACTGCGATATATAAGGTCATTCAGCGCTCGAAAGGAAAATGAAAGTAGGTAGGTTTGATTGAAAGTGTAACAGGGGAAAATCTCACAGTTGCACTATGAAGCAATTGTCAGGAGAGGGTGGATAGCAAGAAGGAAGAAAGATAATATGAATGGAGGTACAATAAAAGGAATGAAAGGGGTTCCAGCTAGAGGCCGAAGGGACGCTGCAAAGAATTTTTAGTAGTGCCTACTGCGAACCCCATGAGGTGCACTGGCGGTAATATCCCCCTACGGGAACGGTGTGGCCTATGGTCCAAGGAGGAGTTGATCGGTTTTGGGAATGCACCCCTCACCGAATGCTGATCCAGGTTGTTTTGTGGTTGAGTTGTTGCAATCTTGTGGAATTTAAGCCATGCACCCCGAAACCGAGATTTAACAACAGCAGTTATTACTGAAGCCGAAGGTGACAGGATCACAACTCGACATTTAAGGAACATCGGCGTGATCAGTATGTGGATATGTATCCATTATGGAAAGCCTGGGACCGTCAGCAGGATCTTTCCTAGACTGTGACCCCCAAGGGTTTTCGGGGGTCGTTATCTAAGACTAATATTTCCTGGGGGTCATTATCTTTATGATGTTTTCAGTCTTTTGTTTACATGTTTTAACGGTAATCCCCAGCGGGCTTGTACTAAACACGCTGCAAAGGTGGATACATACCGGGTTGAAACCCTTGGGGGTCACTATCTAGGAAAGATCCCCGTCAGCATATATACCCACGCTCATCTTCAATGGCTTAGTGACCTCACCCCATTTAGATACTCCATGCTTTGAAGTGAAGAATAATATTATTTGGTAAAATATTTGGCTAAAATGGAAGTGTTATCAGTGTTACTATGAATGATTTCAAAGGCAAATATTGTCTTTTCCTACACGCTTGAAGGGTACTTTTATATTCATCTGTTGTTGCAAGTCGTCTTCTTAAAAGAATGAAGACAGCCACGAATTTCCAGTAGTAATACTATCCCATTCATAAAGCAAACGAACAAAAATAAAAATAAAAAAAGGAAAGCACGCTTAATATTAATTTAAATTCGACCATACAAAAATTCGAAATCCGACTACCGGCTTTATGAAAAAATATCATTTTTTTTAAAAGAAAATTCTGGGTTCCTTTCCAGTTCAATTAATTTCCTTTATTTGGCACTGACAATACACCAACTACTCATGCACAACATTATCGTCAATCGGTCTTCGTAAAATGCAAATCCAGTAAGCGAACGAATCTCAGATACCAAAGAAATCTGATCTACAATGTGATCACCGAATTTTGTAACTGGGAGAACCATCTTTTTCACAAACCTTAAACAACCACTTCACCAAACGCATACCAAGATTTATAAGTGTGGCTAAACAAGAATTTAGACTCATGTTCTGACTCCTGATCATAAGAAGGTAAATTAAGAATGACCAAAACACAATTTTCCATCCAAGTTTGCAACAAGCCATTATTATGCAAACCTGCCATTCTGACGATGTGAGAGAACGCCAATTCTCCAATATCAAATAGAATTCCTCAAATTACTCAAATTCTTCGGCACTTAATCCACGGTTTCTCTTAATTAAAAGCCAAAATCCCCCTCGAGCAAACAGGAACATCTCCATTCGGGGAACAATGAGAAAATTGGGCATTCATGACAAAAACAATCTAAACATATCAGTCCTGATCCTCATTTCGGAGCTACTGGTCTTGAATCGATTAGAAAAGAGTTTGAACATTTCTGTTCATTTATATACGTGCATGTCAATTAACATCTGGTCTTATAAAGAATACCTAAGCTATAATAATAAGCAAAGTGCTTACCGATTATATTTATAGAATCATAATTACTCATTGGCTAACATACAAATACAACACACAAAAACTAATTCAAATCTCCCTAGATTGCGTTCATACAGCAAGAAAAAATCAACTGCAAAAGGAAAAACCAAAGAGAAAAATGCGTGCAATATACTTCTCAAACTAGGCAAGGCAGAAAAAACGGGACTCACTTGAAATATTACACTCAAAAGAATGAGGTTCGTGTTCCTGAAGAATTTTCGCCCAGAAGATAAATTGGATGGATAAACACAAGACTCGTTTTTTATTCATTCAAAGGAAGCATATTCACCAAGACAAAGCAGTACTCAAAAGACAGAGAATTTGGGAAAGGATGGACAATGACCCCTCGCGTGAAAAATGCGAATTCTTCTCCAGCGAAGCTGAGAAATGAGAGGGAAAGAGAGACGAAGGGAAAAATGAAAGTAAAAATGTAAGATTACTGAGACTCTCAATACTTGAGGATGAGAATGTGATGACCTACTTGCTTGCCGTGTTTATCTTTTGTTTCTTTTTAGCAGAGCTTCAGGTGCTTGATTTACTAAACAAGAATATCTGATTGAGCACAAACTATCACTTGTGTACTTTTGCTGTGGATCTGTCCTTTGGGGATAAAGCTGACCCACTTACTACACATGCTCATCTCCATTCATTTTAACCACAGTTGAATCATTTCTTTTTCGTGTGCATGAGTTTTTAGTTTTCTGTAAAAAAAAAACTATTGAGATGGCTTTTTGACTGTCCGTCCGCACTTTTTTTTTAAAAACTACTGAGGCTAGAGGGTTGCAAATTGGTAAGCTGATCATCCACCCTCCAATCATCAAACATACCAAATTAGGCTCAGTAGTTTTAATTTTATTTAAGGTTAAAGTTAGCCATGACGTGCGTCTGGCACCGCTATAGGTGCCAACAACACATGCCACCACCGGGCCGTGGTTGAAAGTTACATGGGCCGCGGCTGAGTTTCACTGGCCGTGGCTGAGAGTTTCATACAGCATTATACGCTGTACAGAAAACTCGATTGCACCGAAGGAACTTCAGCGCATTTTTTACTTGTTAACTTGGTATCCATGAACTCCTTCATTACTAGTATATATATGTTCTATTTAGGTATTAATACTAGCAGCATACATACATATTCCTTTTTCAGTCTGCAGTCACTTTTATAACCAGAGTGTACGCTTTAACTGATCTTTTCAAAGGCACCTACTTGCATACATGCGTTTTTTTTTTTACTTAAAATATCCACAGTTTCCTTTCGAGCCGTATACACGTTTTTGTTTGAGTATCAACTAGTCCTTTAGTATCAGTAAAAGTTTTTACTTCGGTAATAAACGACTCCTTTACTACTCACACATCTGTTTTTATATGATTGGAATGACTGGGCATTGATACGTTCACATTCTGTGTGCATTTGTTTTGATATAGCAACCACCTAGCTCATTTACTGACATATGGTTTGATATAGCATTCGCCTAGTTCATTTACTGTTATTTGTTTCGATTCAGCAACCACCAACCACATGGCTCATTTCCTGACATTTGTTTCGGTTTAGCAACCACCTACCTCATTTACTGACATTGTTTCACTCAACAACCACCTAGCTCATTTACTGACATCTGTTTCGATTTAGCAACCAACTAGCTCATTTACTGACATTTGTTTCGATTTAGTCACCACCTACCTCATTTACTGACATTGTTTCGACTTAACAACCACCTAGCTCATTTACTGACATTTGTTTCGATTTAGCAACCGCTTAGCTCATTTACTGACAACTGTTTTGATTTAGCAACCACCTAGCTCATTTACTGACATGTGTTTCGATTTAGAAACCACCTAGCTCATTTACTGACATTGTTTTGACTCAACAACCACCTAGCTCATTTCCTGACATTTGTTTCGATTTAGCAACCATCTAGCTCATTTACTGACAATTGTTTCGATTTAGCAACCACCTAGTTCATTTACTGACATTTGGTTCGATTTAGCAACTGCATAACTCATTTACTGACAATTGTTTCGATTTCGCAACCACATAGCTCATTTACTAACATTGTTTCGGTTTAGCAACCACCTAGCTCATTTACTGACATTTGTTTTGATGTAGCAACCACCTAGCTCATTTACTGACATTTGTTTCGATTTAGCAACCACTTAGCTCATTTACTGCCATTTGTTTCCATTTTGCAGCCACCTAACTCGTTCGCTGACATTTGTTTCGATTTAGCAATCGCTTAGCTCATTTATGGACCTTTGTTTTGATTTAGCAACCACCGAGCTCATTTACTGACATGTGTTTCGATTTAGCAACTGCATAGCTCATTTACTGAATTCGTTTCGATTTAGCAATTGCATAGCTCATTTACTGACATTTGTTTTGATTTGCAACTGCTTAGCTCATTTACTGACATGTGTTTCAATTTAGCAACCACCTAGCTCCTTTATTGACATTTGTTTCGATTTAGCAACCAACTAGCTCATTTACGGACATTTGTTTCGATTTAACAACCACCTATCCCATTTACTCTAGCTCATTTACTGACATTTCTTTCAATTAGGAACCGCTTAGCTCATTTACTGACATTTTTTTTCGATTTAGCAACTGCATAGCTCATTTACTGACATTTGTTTCGATTTAGCAACTGCATAGCTCATTTACTGACCTCTGTTTCGATTTAGCAACTGCATAGCTCATTTACTGACATTTGTTTCGATTTAGCAACCACCTAGCTCATTTATTGCCATTCGTTTCGATTTACCAACAAACTAGCTCATTTACGGACATGTGTTTTGATTTAGCAACCAGCTATCCCATTTACTCTAGCTCATTTACTGACGTTTGTTTCTTTTTAACAACCACCTAGCTAATTTACTAACATTTGTTTCGATTAGGAACCACTTAGCTCAGTTACTGACATTTGTTTTGATTTCACAACCACCTAGCTCATTTACTGATATTTGTTTCGATTTAGCAACCACCTATCTCATTTACTGACATTTATTTCGATTTATCAACCACCTAGACCATTTACTGACATTTGTTTCGATTCAACGACTACCTAGCTCATTTACTGTCATCTGTTTTGATTCAACAACCACATAGCACATTTACTGACATTGTTTCGATTTGACAACCACCAAGCTCATTTACTGACATTTGTTTCAATTTAGCAACTATCTAGCTCATTTGCTGACTTTTGTTTCAATTCAACAATTATCTAGCTCATTTACTGACATTTGTTTCGATTCAACAACCATCTAGCTCATTTACTGACATCTGTTTCGATTCAACAACCATCTAGCTCATTTACTGTCATCTTTTTAAGATTCAGCAACCACCTAGCTCAATAACTCACATTTACTGACATTTGCTCATTTAACCTGACATCATTTCGATTCAGTTCAATAACCACCTGGCTCATTTACTGACATCATTTCGATTCAGCAACCACCCAGCTCATTTACTGACATTTGTTTCGATTCAACAACCACCTGGTTCATTTACTGACATTGTTTCGATTTGGCAACCACCTAGCACATTTACTGACATTTGCTTCGATTCAACAACCATCTAGCTCATTTACTGACATTTGTTTCGATTCAACAACCATCTAGCTCATTTACTGACATTGTTTCGATTTGACAACCGCTTAGCTCATTTCCTGACATTTGTTTTGATTTAGCAGCCGCCTAGCTCATTTACTGACGTTGTTTCGATTCACCAACAACCTAACTCACTTACTGACATTGTTTCGATTTGGCAACCACTTGGCTCATTTCCTAATATTTGTTTTGATTTAGCAACCACCTTGCTCATTTACTGATATTTGATTCAATCCAGAAACCGCCTAGCTCATTTACTGTCATTTACTACCCATGAACATCAAAGCTTCCCTTGAATATAAATTCATTTTTACTGTTCGTATAATCTTTTTTTTTTTTTTCAAAGAATCAAAGTTTCATTTAATATCTCGATTCATTTTCCAGCGCCTTTTATTAACCTTCAGGCCAATTACCTGGTGCTCAATTCGTGCGAGTTCCTTTTTACCGGGCGTCAATTACCTAATACACCTACGAATTTCGCCTGCAAACGAATATTTTTCAGAACGCTAAAAAGAAAAAAAAATCACTAACAAGACAATTACCCGGCGTAATCATGCTAAAGAGAAAGGACACGGGTTTTTATTCTGGCAATAAAATGACATTAACGACATCAAGTCTTGGATTCCTTTGAGATTCGGGTGAGCCAAGTCATTTTCAAAGGCAGCCGTGTTACATGGTCGGTAATCTGACGTCCAAAGAACATCCAAAGCCCCGCCCCCTCCCCCCCCCCCTCCCTCTCTCTCTCTCTCTCTCTCTCTCTCTCTCTCTCTCTCTCTGAAGGGAAAATGCGTCAATAGGGCTAATGCCCCAGCCCGCCAGATTAGATCCGATCAACAGGAAGGTTAAGGCAAATCTCTCTCTCTCTCTCTCTCTCTCTCTCTCTCTCTCTCTCTCTCTCTCTCTCACACACACACACACACACACACACACACAAACACACCCACATGGAAATGATTATTATTGTTTAGTAGGAAATTGGTTGAAAATTATGCTATAAAATCTAATAAGAAGACTAATCTTCATTAAAACTAATTAACTAATACACGTTTATATTTATGAGTCTTTTGCATCTTTAAAGTGATCTACTAAAATAAAATTGCTTCCGAGATGAGTTTAAGAAACCAGTCTACCAAGTTCAATATTTTAACGGGCGTCGGCATTTGCCTATGTCAATATGAAATCAAAAGTTCCGAAATTTCGTTTAAGATCGATTTTAAACATAACCTGATTAACTTCTCGATATCTTCATATACATTTTGGATACGCTTGTCACTACAAAGTGTAAGATCAGAATGAAGAACCAAACCGAGTCATTCTGACGCTCGTAGCAGGATTCGAACCCGCAACTGGTATATCAGAAACAGGTAACGTTATTCACCTGATATTTTTCGTGGTCAGGTGTATAACATCATCTCAATCTAAATACCAATTATAAGTCTGAATACTGCTAAGGCATCTAAATTTCTTCATGTTGATCCCCATCTGGGTCTTAGGCTTTGTATTGCAAAAGTGTCTGGTAAAAAAAAAAGTGACCAGATATTCTACAGTATATATACAGTATAACCTGATCAGTTTAATGGGTGAAGCATGCTTATTGTCCGTTTCATCTAGGTCATATAGTCCAGTCACAGTTGTATTTTATTTTATCGTTATTGTTATTTACTTCACTGAGAAGCAAGATGATCAAATTAATTATAGGTATGCTATAAAACAAATACGTGTACCCTATGAAGAACCATTACTGTACCAAAAGCACCATGAGTGACAGAAGTTATGACGTCTGGTCAACGACAGAAACTTCTGATACCGAGATCTAAAAAAAATAAAGAAATAAAAATCAGTATAAAATTAGGAGTGTTGTTTGTTGAAAAGTTTTGCCAAAAGTTATCAACTGAGAAAATCCGTATATGAAATCACTGACAGTAGCCTTCTGAAAAGTCATCAGTAACGGGAAGTCATGTACAATATGACTGACAGTGATAAAAACTTTGTAAAGAGCCTTGGTAAAAGTCGCTGACAGCTGGAAGTCTTGCAAAAAACTTTCAAATTAAAAAGTTTCCCTTGTCACTGTAAAGGCAGGATGATATCAAATAGTTCTGAATTAATCAAAATCATACAGAAGCTTCCCTACAATATCAAATATATCTTGAAAAAAAATCAAAACTTCACAGATAATCCCGTTAAAGAATGAGGGGAATCTACTAGAAGATTGTAAGCGGTTAAAAATCACTGTTATACAAAAAAACTGCTTCATATGTAAAAGTGGAGAGAGAGAGAGAGAGAGAGAGAGAGAGAGAGAGAGAGAGAGAACAAGTTCCCCCTGCCTAAAAAAAAGCATGTCTTCATTGAAGAATCAAATCAGAGCTTTAGCAGCCCCTTCAGATAGCTTGACCTGTGATTCATCCCGGTCATTTCTCCCCCTTCGCCGAAAATCCTCGGTTTAGGCAACAGAAAAGTCGAAGGCTCAGTTGCTAAAAATAGATATTTTCCCTTTCGACGGCGAGCAAAAGCCATGAGGGAAATGGTTAGAACCATTTTTTCCCCCTAACTTTTCTCCTCATCTAAAAGGTTGACTTGGATGGGGAAAATGCAGACCAGGGCGCTTTATGACTGTAGAAAACACAGGGCCTCCTCTGATGAAAAATGGCGAGAAATAGCCCGGGTTTTGTGGCATTAAAAAAGGGGTATTCCGTAGATGGGTTTATAAATTCTGCGCAATTGTTTTGATCCCTTGGCCTGGTGGGCGTCCCCTTCAGGTGGGGTCCTAGAAAGGAAAAGAACAAACAAGGTGGGTCACAGCTTGCGTAGTCACTCATCCACCCCGAAGAATGGAGAGGCAACAAAACAATAGCAGTAATAGTAATAGTAGTAGTAGTAGTAGTAGGAGTAGTAGTGGTAGTATATTTTTTCGAAACAACTTTCACTATAAATGTATATATATATATATATATATATATATATATATATATATATATATATATATATATATATATATATATATATATATATATATATATATATATATATATATATATATATATATATATATATGTATATATATATATGTATATGTATATATATATATATATATATATATATATATATATATATATATACATATATTAACATTCAACACCCAAACTTCAGTTCCATGAAATAAGTCCGTAGTTACTACACATCACGTATACAAAAAGGAGCACACAAACGAAAAGACACTATGTCAAAAATATATAGTTATGAACTTTATCCGGAAGAAAATTAGATTAATAATCTGTTGGTCCCCAAAACACCTTCGGTAGCTTATTTTAAATCATTTTCTTCGAATTTGCTGTCATGATAAACCTTCCCGCAAGGACGTGCAGTGAAATTTCAATTCCTGTTTTCTTATTTTCTGATTTTATTCACTCCTCTGCTTATTTCGCAGGTGTGACAGTGCGGAAGTAATTACGAGGCAGCCAAACAAGAATTTTTAACCGTTTGAATGCCGTGGAGAATTTCCTGCTGTCGTTAAAGGGTTGGCTTTCTCCGTCAGATTCCTTTTATCCTAATACTTGTTACCTTCTTGCTTTGCAAAGTCTTTCAACTGAAACCGGGAAACGTGAAATTTAATCTTTCAAAATCTTTGTATAACATTTAATGTTATTGGTGTTTCATTTTAAAAATTCATTGTCGGCATTGTGTGTGTGTTTGTGTGGGTGTGTGCATGTGTGAAATTCCCTGATGTTCAGTTCCTACCGTCCTTTCAATAACTTCATTTCCATTTGACAGCCCTGCCCCATATTAAATAAAAATATAAAAAAAAATAAAGCGTCACTGTCTTTCTTTTTTACTGAAAAGTAAGGGAGAAGAGTAACAGAAGAAAAACCTCACAGTTGCTCTTTGAAACAATTGTCAGGAGAAGGTTGAGGAAAGTAAGATGGAAATAAAAGAGAATATGAATGGAGGTATAGTAAAAGTAACAAAATCCCATCCTTACCAAAAAAAACAGATAAGCTCATTCCTATTCCAATAAGTAAAAAATGCTCCATAGTTTCTTCGGCACAATCAACTTTTCTGTACAGCTTTAATGCTGTATGAAACTCTCAGCCACGGCCCATGAAACTTTCAGCCGCAGCCCGGTGGTGGACTGTGTTGTTGGCACTTATAACGGTGCCAGACACATGATCATGGCTAACTTTAACCTTTAATAAAAGGAAAACTACTGAGGCTAGAGGGCTGCACTTTCAGTATGCTTGATGATTGGAGGGTGGATGATCAACATACAATTTGCAGCCCTCTAGCCTCAGTAGTATTTAAGATCTGAGGGCGGATAGTAAAAATGCGGACAGACAGACAAATAGCCATCTCAGTAGTTTTCTTTTAGAGAAAACTAAAAAAAGAGGTATTTGCTTAAGAGCCCATTTTGCCTTCTAAACGCGAGTTTTTTGCTGCCACGGGAAAATGAAAGAAGCAAATGTGTGCGGGTGTGTGCTCCGTGTTTGTATAGTCGTCTTAGCGTTTGATTTGAGCACCCGTTTCAAATGGGAAAAAATAAACAACACATGACCTCATATGTTTTTTATCTTATGTAAATCGACTGATTTAGCTTCAAAGTAATCAAGTTAGGAGCCTATATTTTTTCATTGATAAATTTCCAAGGACCTTAATTTTTTTTTCATTGCAGCTATCGGAAGACATCTCTTTTTATATATACAACGCTTTAATGATAAAGTGCTTCTTTTCTGCAATCTAGTTCAAGTTAATTTTTCTTTGGCAGCTTTATAACTAAAAAGATCTTTCTCTATCAACAAAATTATTTTTAAACAAAACGATTTCACATATTTCACATTTTACTCAATACCACTGTAGCATCTATAATCAAACCGTTCCACTTCGGAAACAAACTTCCTATTCAATTCCCTTCAGTTCAGCAATACGTCTAAAAACAGCAAACTCGAATTCAGTGTCACATCGCTGCCGACTACATTCTCGCAGTTAAAATCTCGACAAAATTACGACCGAAGTAGAACAGAGAAGTTGGGGCTTAATTTTGTATGAGTATTCGGTGAACCGAATCTTTTATTTACAAGACTGCATTTTCAGCGCCGGACTTTTGTCATCCACTTTGTTCGGACATCGAGTTCATTATGCATTTCATAAAATAGGGAATGGCGGCAGATGACGTGTAGGTGAAACATTACACGAAGCTCTACGTATGGAGCCAACCAGAGTGTGATTTAAATATTCAAATGATGGAATGGGATGCTGAAAGGGAAGGCAAAAAATGAATGAGTAATATTGCAGTTTATAATGAAACGGTGATATTAAATCCACTGGCAGATTGATTCCTCAAGCCATTTCGGATACTAAGCGAGCAAGTATTTCAAGGATCGAAATTTATAAGAGATCGCAAATTAAAGAGAATACCCGTATAACTCTTGATTTGTGTTATTCTTGAGGGGAGTAGGGAGACATTCAAGCTGCGCTGTCAGAAAATATACGAACGTATCATAATAAATTACGAAGCCCAGTGAGAACTGGACTTGAAGAACAGAATGCTAAAGCATGAGCAGGACACGAGAGAGAAATGAAATACAAATGGCGTTAATAGTCTTTTGCGTAGAGGAGGAGTATGGTCGACATACCGCGTCAAACGCAGTGTATCCAGTGACTTATTAATCGGGGTACAACTGAAATCCATCCAGCGTAACAGAGTGGATGCCATCTATTATCCATGGAACTTGATGAACGACAACTTTGACTAAATAAAACAGGGGTGTCAGTGTTCATCCTACGAGGCCTCAGCGTTTTTCCCACCGGAATATTTTCCAGCTGTAAAACAGCAGAATCGCTTTAACGATCAAGCAAGAAAGAGGACAACATGCATTTCGCTATCTGCACTTATCCCGGTGTTTATGAAATGCAATGCCATCAAAGAACAAGCAAAAAATGCGCAAAGTTTCTTCGGCGCAATCGAGTTTTTTGTACAGCGTATAATGCTGTATGAAACTCTCAGTCACGGCCTATGAAACTCTCAACTGCGGCCCATGAAACTTCCAGCCACGGCCCGGTGTTGTTGGCACCTACAGCGGTGCCAAACGCACGATCTTGGATAACTTTAACCTTAAATAAAATAAAAACTACTGACGTTAGAAGGTTGCAATTTCTTATGTTTGATCATTGGAAGGTGGATGATCAGCATACCAATTTGGAGCCCTCTAGCCTCAGAAGTTTTTAAGGTCTGAGGGTAGACAGAAAAAGTGCGGACGGATAGACAAATAGCCAGCTCAATAGTTTTCTTTTACAGAAAACTAAAAATGGGGCCTGGAGGGCAGGCCATTAAGCTAATATAAAATAAAAATCAAAATTCCGTTTTACATTTACTTACAATTTTATCTATTCATTTATCAACTTATTAATTTATGGTTTTTTTTTTAAGTGATCTCTATTTTCTGCATTTCCCATTACCTTCTGTTACTTCTTTCTAATGAACACCATGTTCTTTGGAAGCTTGAATTTCAAGTCAATGGCCCCTGTGCGCTTGTTGCAAATGAATATGGTTCATAGCCTGGATAATAATAATAATAATAATAATAATAATAATAATAATAATAATAATAATAATAATAATAATAATAATAAATACTGAACACCCTTTTGAAACAGACTTATTAGCTTAATTCTTATAGTTTCCTTAGCCACAAAAGAAATATACTAATTCAGTAATAAAAAAGACTGAAATATTTTCAAAAAGTTTTAAGCATCTAATCTTTTATTGCACTTCCCTTTGTCTTAGTTGGAGTAAACAGTTTCAATAACCTATACAAATATGAGTAGTGTAAGGTTACATTATCAGGATTCGCTTACGGAGGAAACAATGGCCGCAACGACCAGTGTATCTTATTCTGTAAAAAGCTCTTTAAGTAAACTAGGGGCTGCTGTTGGTTAAGCTTTATTTCCGCCGTAAATGGACAGTTTCGTTTTATTTCATACCACATCATTTTATGTTGCAAAGGAGACATCATTCGATGCCAGAATGAATACAATGTTGTCAAGGGAGTATCTTTTATCACACATTTATGCAACAATACTTCTCACGATTCGATGGATTGGCTGAAAGTTATTTGGGAGGGGAATTATAAAAACCAAAAAGATAGTGTAGAAGAAAAACCATAGTTAAATATATTACTGCTTACTTGTGCACACAAATACGTCTCAGAATATGAATTCCTACTCAAAGATATGATGGGAGAAATGTACAGTTCGGTTTAGAATATAATTTCACATGGGATATGGCCATGTGAAAAATAAGGGGAATTCTATTTCATTAATAGTAGTAATACGACGTTAGTGAATTAATATCTCTTGAATGAAAGAGCAAACAATTACAAAGATTTTTCTTCTCAGGAATATAAATTTTATTCGGCCTAAGAAACCGAACGTTTTCCGTTAGAAATCTTTATATGGGAAAATTAAATACTGTGAAAAGTAGATTTCTTTCCTTTGATGAAAAAAGTCTTCTATAACCCAACAAATGAATGCCAGTTCTTAATGGAAGTCAAATTAAAGCGTAATACTATTCAATATGAATTCATAACCCACACAGATAAAAACTATTACTGAGAGAGAGAGAGAGAGAGAGAGAGAGAGAGAGAGAGAGAGAGAGAGAGAGAGAGAGAGAGAACAGGAGGTATGAGAAGCCGCCATCTGCATTTTCATCGAAGACTAACTTCCGTCCTCTCGATTCTCTTTTCCAAATAGAGGAGGCGAATGCGATAGATGGCGGAAAAGTCTTGGGAATCAAAGTCCCATGAAACGAGGATTGATGAAGTTACGAGACGGGGGGGAAAAAAAAGTTTACACACGAGGAAAACGATACGTATTTATTCCGAGGGAGATGACGAGACCTCAGGTGAAGTTTGGTTTCCGGAAGAGTTCTCGCTGGAGAGAGTTGTTTGTACTATACTGCTTCTCAAGTCTTTCTTGTTATTATTATTATTATTATTATTATTATTATTATTATTATTATTATTATATTATTATTATTATTATTATTATTATTATTATTATTATTATTATTATTATTATTATTATTATTATTAGATTAATTTTTAGTTTTCTGTAAAAAAAACAATTGAGATGGCTTTGCCTGTCAGTCCGCACTTTTCCTGTCCACACTTTTTCTGTCCTCCTTCAGATCTTAAAAACTACTAAGGCTAGAAGGCTGCAAATTTGTATGTTGATACACACCTTCCAATCATCAAAAACACCAAATTGCAGTTCTCTAACCTCAGTCGTTTTTATTTTTTTTAGGGTTAAAGCTAGCCATGATCGTGCGTCTGGCAACCCTATAGGACATGCCAACCACCGGGGCTGTGGCTGAAAGTTTCATGGGCCGCGGCTCATACAGCATTATATGCTCTGCAGGAAACTCGATTGGGCCGAAGAAACGTCGGCACATTCTTTACTTGTTTTATATAACAATCAAAACTATCATTTGATTTTGAACATCATTATTATTGACATCAATATTGCAGTTTAGTCATTTTTACCTTACAAATTATCTTCATTCTAAGATTCTAAGCAAAGGAAATCACCAATACATACCAAATAGTCTTCTAATATATGGACAGCCACTGAAGGATCTATAACGTAAAACAAAAAGTTCACAATTTCGAGCGACATTCTACTTGACCTATTTTAACACTTAAGAGGAAAATTAGGGGGAACTTTAGTGAGGAACCAGAAGGGGAACATTAGAGGGAACTTAAGAGGAACATTAGGGGAACTTTAGGGGGAACTAGAAGGGGAACATTAGAGGGAACTTAAGAGGAACATTAGGGCGAACTTTAGGGGGGAACTAGAAGGGGAACATTAGAGGGAACTTAAGAGGAACATTAGGGAACTTTTAGTGAGGAACCAGAGGGGGAACATTAGAGGGAACTTAAGAGGAACATTAGGGGAACTTTAGGGGGAACTAGAAGGGGAACATTAGAGGGAACTTAAGAGGAACATTAGGGCGAACTTTAGGGGGGAACTAGAAGGGGAACATTAGAGGGAACTTAAGAGGAACATTAGGGGAACTTTAGTGAGGAACTAGAAGGGGAACATTAGAGGGAACTTAAGAGGAACATTAGGGGGAACTTTAGGGGGAACTAGAAGGGGAACATTAGAGGGAACTTAAGAGGAACATTAGGGGTAGAAGGGGAACTAGAATAAGAGGAACAGTTAGAAGGGCATTTAAGAGGGCATTTAAGAGGAACATTAGGGTGAACTTTAGGGGGAACTAGAAGGGGAACATTAGAGGGAACTTAAGAGGAACATTAGGGGGAACTTTAGTGAGGAACTAGAAGGGGAACATTAGAGGGAACTTAAGAGGAACTTTAGGGGGAACTAGAAGGGGAACATTAGAGGTAACTTTAGGGGAACCATAGGAGGGGCCTTTAGGAGAAACTAGTAGGGGGAACTGAAGGGGAACATTAAGGAGAACTTAAGAGGAACATTAGGGGGAAATTAAGGGTAACATTAGGGGGGAATTAGTAAGGGGAGCTTTAGGGGAGAACTTAAAGGGAAAATTAGGGGGAACTTAATTGGCTAAGCTAAGGAACCAGGAGAACTGCTTCTCTTGGAAAGTCTGAATATCAAAAGAACTATACCGACGTTAAATTGCCAATCATCGGCTGTTCCCCTGTTCACGGCATGACTCCATTGTTTTTTGTTTATATTTGTCCGCCTCCTTCTTCTGCTTTTGTGCTGTGTTCTCTTTTGTGTGTTTTCCTCTTTCACCCTGAGAGGTGCGTCTTCTGCTCTCCCTTTTAAGTTTATTTTTAAATTCCTTCTTATTAAGTTCAGTTCTTTATTAAGTTCATTTTATTTTTATTTTTCTTTTATTGTTTTTTTATGTGCAAATGTATTTAAGTGTGATTGTTAAGTTTAACTGATTTTCCATTTCAAGTTTTCTTATGTTTTGTGTATGTTTACTTTTAACTATGTATGCTGAATGTCCCTTTTTACATTATATTGAAGATTGAAGATGTCCTGATGATGTGACCACGGATCAAGAAACGCGTCGACAATAAATGTACAGCATGTAGTGGATCTGTATGTGTTCCTGCGCCCTTCTCCTGCCTTATATATATATATATATATATATATATATATATATATATATATATATATATATATATATATATATATATATATATATATATATATATATATATATATATATATATATATATATTATATATATATATATATATATATATATATATATATACACGTATACATACTGTATATACATATATATACATATATGTACATATATACTGTATATACATTTATTTCTATGAAACATGTTCTCATGTGTTTATTTTTATATGTATGTATGTATGTACTGTATATACACATGTATATGTATGTATAAAAACGTATATACACATATGCATATATATTTATACATATGTATATACAGTATATATGTAAACGTGTGTGTGTATGTATGTATATAAAGATTGAGTGGCCGATAAAAACGGTGATTACACGACAGAATATGACATTTTTAATAATATTCTATAATCCCGACTGCTTTTGATTATCTACATGGCAGACTACGTGGGTTGTGTTTGAGATGCAGGTGTTCTTTTGAAAGAAATGGTTCCTCCTTGTTTTCGCTCTTGCTGTTGCCCACCTGCATCGACTTCAGTGGGCTTGGCCACTGGAACACTTGCTTCAGAAGGGGACAGTGGGATTATCCAGAGTTCTGACATATTCCTATTTCCAGTCTGATTTATGACGGGGGATTCCGGAACCTTCGAATATCGTTTCCACTTTCCACCTGACTTTTGACTGCCAATGAGGGAATTCTGGAATCCCCGTGAGGGATCAAAGTACGGACAGGAATCTGCGAGAGGGGCTCGGGATAATCTCTGGCCCTAATCTCAAGCAAATGGCTTTTGTGGTCACGCCTATCATACTTGACGTATATGGAGGCAGTTCTTCATTGGAGGGGTGGGTAGAGCTCTCGGCTAGCACGCTGTTGGCCCAGCGTTCGACTCTCCGACCGGCCAATGAAGAATTAGAGGAATTTATTTCTGGTGATAGAAATTCATTTCTCGTCATAATGTGGTTCGGATTCCACAATAAGCTGTAGGTCTCGTTGCTAGGTGACCAGTTGGTTCTTAGCAACGTAAAATAAATCTAATCCTTCTGGCCAGCCCTAGGAGAGCTGTTAATCAGCTCAGTGGTCTAGTTAAACTAAGATGTACTTAACTTATATGGAGGCCAGAGAGTTGAACAATGACACACCCGCGTTCACCTTACCCACCTAAAAAAGCAGTGCGGAAATTACCAATCCTGCAAAGGCCGAAAGTATCAAAACAATTCAACACTTTCAGTTTTCAAACGTATAACCTCCAAGGGTATTCTTCATTGTAAAGAAGTTCAAGGGAAAAAATAGTGTTTCCTTTTATCTTTTCATCCTAAACTTATATAAAATATGTATTTTATACAGCTTACAAAGATCGTAACATTTCTCTCAGAGGAGATTCTCAGTTTGGCAGTAGCTGCTCTAAGAAGAAAAACTAGTGGCCGCTGTTCTTACCGTGCGCATTCTCTCTCTCTCTCTCTCTCTCTCTCTCTCTCTCTCTCTCTCTCTCTCTCTCTCTCTCTCTCTCAAGACATTCACTTCAAGTAACATGGCATTCTTTCACTGACCGAACATATCAGTGTTATGAAAGTGACCTAGATTTTTTCAAAAATCAGGCTTATGAAAATATAATATAACTAATGCCAATGATATCCGATATGAATTCCTATGAAAAGCTAAAAAAATACTTGAACAATTAAAATTTAGTTAATTAAAAGAACTTACAAGAATATATAATAAATCATCAGAAATCATTTAATAAAAAGTAAATATTTTTGGTAAATCCAGAAAGTTTTATATGTCTGTGTGTATGTACTAATTTCAACCCGTTATCAAATTCTCACACAACGCTGATAAATCTGAATTTAGAAAACTATGTATGGTATTCCTTGTCAACTGAGTGCCTGGCCATCGCTAAAATATTATCCAGAAATAGGATCAATATATTATTCACTGGTCTGTCATTTCAAACAACTATTGCTTAAGTAAACAAATTAATTTGTACTCATAAAATCATTGCAAAACTATTGAGATATATTGAATTACTTGGGCATATTTTCACACATTCATGTCAGAGTTGGGCTGTAGGTTGGCCCTTTCTAAAGTGGTACCCGTAAAAGTAAGCGTTAGAGAAAGTAAGGCACACAGGTGCATATTCTTTTAACCACTGGAACGCTAATCAATCGTCTGTGAAATATGAGAGCTTTTGTTGTACGTATAGAGTAGGTGTAGAGTGTGTGGATTCATACACATGACACGCACACACATGTACACACACATATATATGTAAATATATATATGTATATATATATGCATATATATATATATATATATTATATGATGTGTGTGTGTGTGTGTCATGTGTATGATCCCACGCACTCTAGACTTACGCCAGACCTACCTGTAAGGTCGACCAACTCTGTAGGAAATGGATGATATATATGTGTGTATATATATATATATATATATATATATATATATATATATATATATATATATATATATAATCAGATTTATATACACCTCTCTCTCTCTCTCCATTTCCTACAGAGTTGGTCAGAGAAGGAGTTAGGTCAGGCAGACAAAAAAGTTAAGTATACCTTAGTTTAACCAGACCACTGAGGTGATTAACAGCTCTCTAGGGCTGGCCCGAAGGATTAGATTTATTTTTACGTGGCTAAGAACCAATTGGTTACTTAGCAACAGGACCTACAGTTTATTGTGGAATCCGAACCACATTATAACGAGAAATGAATTTCTATCACCAGAAATAAATTCCTCTAACTCTTCATCAGCCGGCCGGTCGGAATTGAAAGGTCAGGAGGGCCAGAGAAGGACCTGAGAACGGAACACTCATTGTAAACAACTGGATTGTATGGAACTATACACAGTAGTTACAAAAACTTTTACGTTTTATGTTATGGTTTTGTCAATACTTTTGTTTTTTTCTATATTTTTGTTGTTATATAACAAAATTCTTATATCAGTGATCTACACAGTGAGGGCTTATTTCAGGAAAAGAAGAAATAATGAATTAGTAATTTCGTAAACGGCATCTTTCTTGTTTAAAGGTCGACACAGAACGTTCTCAATTTCCCCAAGTAAATGAACGCAGCCGATTTAGACTACGGTGACTGGTTTTATTTTACAAAAATGGCTTCAAATTCAATCATTTGAGTTCGATATCAGTCCATTCATGAAAAATGACAGTCACAGATAAATGGGTGTTAAGGGGAAACATATTTAAAGAGGAAAAAATAGGATATTAATCTTTTATGAAGCAAAAATTGCTAGGGAAAGTTCAATCTAACACATGTTTTCCGTGCATTTTGGGAAATTCTTAGCATTCCTTCGCGAAAAGTATTAATATTATGTTAACGAAAACTGGATATGAAGATGGGAAAATTATTTATCTTTTCATTTATACCATTATTAAGAATATTTTCAGACTATAATTTAGACAATATGGGATTTTTTGAAAACTTTTGCAGTAACAGTAGTCGACTTCCTAAATATCAGAAGGTACCTGGAGTAACAGGTACTCCCGTCTCGCTGAGGCAGGAGTGGAAAGTGTTAATGAATGAATCATAGTTCAGTTACACTTTGATGAATCCCTGTATTTTCTCAATTAATCAGTGTACAGTCAGGGAAATGATTCCTTTTTACCCTCTGCGTCCACTAGACACGCTAAATGGCAACGCCGCTTTTGTTTATGTAGTAGAAACTGTTGAAAATATGAATAAATTCTTTGTCTCAAAGGCAAGGCTTGTTGGTGGAGACGTTTCCTTAACTGTTAGTATATATTCACTTGATTATTTCAAAAGAAACAAAATGACCTGACAAAGAAAAAAGTTTACGAACAAACTACAACGTGATTCATGGTTTTATACGTGATTTTTTATGATTATATAAGCCGTTGTATCAGAGGGAAATTACATAACGTAATATCATCATACACTTGCGTTTGGCTCTTGAGACTGACGTAGGATATATAGGTGGAGGGACGGGGGATGGGGTTGGGGGAAGAGGGAGGAGTTGTTTATAAGGTTGAGACCATGAAATGTCGAAGCATGTATAGCTTCGTTAACGATTTTTCCTCTAACTCCTAAACCTTTTGAAGCTAGTTCTGATTTTCCATTGAAACAATAAATAATGTAGCTACAACGACTGAAAATATTGTGTTAATTCTGTCAAACTTTATAATAAGTGTAGTTTTCTTATTCAATTTCTTAACAGTGGTTTGCATTAGGATATTTTCAGTTATCGAATACCATAACCCTGACCAGTCCCGTTCAAATGTTTCCGAATACAATTAGCTACATTAGAGTTCAAATATTTACATAGAACGTCAAATGAATGACTGGAAGTAAGATTGCTTCTGATTGGCTGATTACAGCCAGCTATTTTCCTTTGAATATCGTCTATTCTACGCTGGAAATTCCGTCAAATTTCTGTAATGCAATCGAGCAGCGGAGGAAAAGTAGTTCTATCTTGAACAACCAACTGTTCTGTATATCGTTATCAGAAAAGAATCAAAATTTTTTGTGAGAATAAGGATGAATAAAATTATTGGAGATACTGAATTCCCAACAGATACACAAGCGTTTGGAGATGATACTGATGCAAGGACAGATATTTAAATTAATAAAAATTTCATGAAATGTATCGGCGGCCCTGATAGGAATTCTATTTTTAGACATACTTTGTAGCAGTTGTCGGATACCATTTTTTAGAGGCCATTCGTTGTGGCCAAGAATATGGGATGTCTACCCAAGAAGAAGGGCCAAGAGAGGTCGGCTAAGAACGAAGTTTCCTTTCCACCGACTGCTGCTGAGATCACTTGAAGAACTTTTCATGTGGAGTTATTTTTACTATTAACAATCTTATTATGCCACGGATTTTATCATGATTTATCAGCCACTTACTGTTGGTAAGCGCCTTTTTACTTTCAAATTATACTAATTAACATTCTTTATAGCATGGATACTGGGATATAGAATGCATATCTTCTTTGTTTACCATATACAAAAATTCTATAGTAGCCTATAATAAAATGAGCTTTGTCTATTTTCATTGTTGCACGCAAATTTCATATGTCTTTACTTCTTGGCTAAGACAAAATAAATATCCTTTTAAATTAGAAAAAATCATAAAAGACAATGTTATTCACATAAATTATGCATATATGTATATATATTATATATATATATATATATATATATATATATATATATATATATATATATATATATATATATATGTGTGTGTGTTTTATATATATATATATATATTACACACACACACACACACACACACACACACATATATATATATATATATATATATATATATATATATATATATATATATATATATATATATATATATATATATGTTACATATATGTATATATACATACATACAAATAATTATATATATATATATATATATATATATATATATATATATATATAAATATATATATATATAATATCAGTCATTTATATGTTGGCGTGTCTCTAAAGGGATCAATGACCACCACCAAGTAATTGAAGCATAATTGCTATTAAAGCTAATATTAGCGTCTCAGAGCCAAGAGTCATTGATGGTGCAGCCAACCATCAGGCCAAAAGTGGAATGTGACCTCCCATGATTTCATAGGTTCATATCATAAGAACGTGGATCTGGATTCTGTTAATTGAGAAAAGTGTCATTCATCTACAACCAATCTTAATACATTAAGTGGAATCCATCTACCCAATGTCCCTCTGCACGGGTGTTTGAAGTAGAAGAATAGCATAGCAGAGAGCATTTAATGTACACTAATATCGCGCATATTTTACAATAAACGCGCGGTCTACATCGCCGGGTGAAACTGTGAATGGATTATATAATATATATATATATATATATATATATATATATATATATATATATATATATATATATATATATATATATATATATATATATATATATATATATATATATATAAAATATATATATATATATATATATATATATATATATATATATATATATATATTAATTAGACGATATCTAACAAGCTATATATTTTCGGTGTTCATCCTTTGATAAAGGCTGCCTGACAGTGGTTCTCGAATCTTCCAAGAGAGTAATAAGGAAAGAGCTTGTTTTCCACGTAAATGCTGGAGCAATGGCATGGCTTGGCTGTTCACTCATTAATATCATAAAAGAATGCTGGCCACATTTAAGAAAGTAGATGAGCAAAATAATTTTTTGTGATGTCATTAAGAAGCAATTACATTCGCTAGATATTTGTGTGAATGATTACATGATATAAACTATTTCTCTCTCTCTCTCTCTCTCTCTCTCTCTCTCTCTCTCTCTCTCTCTCTCTCTCTCTCTCTCTCTCTCTCGTCTTAAAAAATGGGTTGTGGATAATGAATGTGGTTTTGTAGCAATTGCATCGATATTTATCTTCAGTCACTGTAGCGACAGTGTGAATTGATAAAATGGAAATTCCGCAGTAGCTTCTAAAGATTTTGGACTTATAAGCAAAATCGTTAACGAAGCTACGCATGGTTTGATTAGGCAGTTCACCGTCCCTCCATTCCCTCGGAACAACTTCTACCTTCTTCCATCCTTTCACCGTCGACCTCCGTCTCCTGTGTCAGTCTCAGGAGCCAAGCGACACTGCATGATGATATTACTCTACGTAATTTCCCTCCTCTAAAGCGTTTTATATAATCCTAAGGAAAAACACTTATAAACCCATTTTTCACGTTGCAGATTGTTCACACCTTTTTTTTTTACCAACGTATTTAAGGTTTTATGAAATAACCTAAGTAAATATATGTTAACTGGTAAGGAGACGTCTGCACCAATCAGCTAATAGTATTACTACTTAACTCCATAAAGAAAAGCGGCGTTGCCATTTACAATGTCTCGTGAACTCAAGGGGTAAAAGAAATCATTTCCCCGACTGTACCACAGACCGTCGTTACTCATTGGGCGGGTTGAGTACCGTTCTCAGCCGGCATTCTGCGGGCCCAGCGTTCGAATCTCCGACCGGCCAATTGAAAATTTTGATGAGAAATTCATTTTTCATTGTGGTTCGAATTCCACAATAAGCTGTAGGTCCCGTTGCTAGGTTAAATAAGTTAAGTATTTCTTAGTATAACCAGACCACTGAGCTAATTAACAGCTCTCCTAGGGCTGGCCCGAAGAATTAGATTTATTTTACGTGGCTAAGAACCAACTGGTTACCTAGCAACGGAACCTACAGCGTATTGTGGAATCCGAACCACATTATGACGAGAAATGAATTTCTATCACCAGAAATAAATTCCTCTAATCCTTCACCGGCCGGTCGGAGAGTCGAACGCTGGGCCGACAGCGTGCTAGCCGAGAGCTCTACCCACCCCGTTGCTAGGTAACCAAATGGTTCTTAGCCACGTAAAATAAATCTAATCCTTTGGGCCAGCCCTAGGAGAGCTGTTAATCAGCTCAGTGGTCTGGTTAAATTAAGGTATACTTACTTCACCACAGACCGTTCTACGTTACCGCTGTGGCATGTCTTCTCATGATTTAGTCTAGTATCAACAGACCGCTTCTTACTCTGACATTAGTTCTTCATTGGAGGGCTGGGTAGAGCTCTCGGCTAGCACGCTGATGGCCCAGCGTTCGACTCTCCGATCGGCCAATGAAGAATTAGAGAATTTATTTCTGGTGATAGAAATTCATAATGTGGTTCGGATTCCACAATAAGCTGTAGGTCCCGTTGCTAGGTAAAGTTGAGTTGGTTCTTAGCCACGGAAAATAAATCTAATCCTTCGGGCCAGCCCTCTCTAGGGGAGCTGTTAATCAGCTCAGTGGTCTGGTTAAACTAAGATATACTTAACTTGTACTCTGACATTATTTTCATATCAACCACAAAAGGTGGATATTGCTTGAGTATGTTTTGAAGATCAGTCCTGGTATGGACATATTTCTGAAACATTTCTTGAAAATAAAATTGCGTTTACAAACTTCCTGTTAAAATGATCATGGGCTAGTGGTATTCAAACCTTCAAACCCAGTAAAAGTAATCTAAAAATCTGTAATAAAAAGTGCACTTAAAGTACGTTAAACTATGCTGGTGATCAAAGCATGCAGCAAAGGCAGACCAGTGTCAAGCAAACTAAGCGTGGCCACAAAAACTTAACTAAACTTGTGTTGTAAAAAAATCAGAAATCTGAAAAAGTTACTTGAAATTCAGAGTTTATTTGTTAACGTCAATCAAAACTGGAGAGCACCATTGCAATTTCCTATTATATTCAACCATCTTTTTACCAAGGGTCTTCAAAGGGAAAAAAGAACACACTGCTTCTGGATAAATAAACCACGAAATATTGTATTATTAATGACAGTCATGGTCAAAATATTTGAACCAGAAAATAATTAAAACTATTACTACCATATTATCGTTAATATTACCATTAACATATAAAGATCCGTTCGACACCTACACAAGACCGAGCTTTCAAAACTGCCAATCAATGTAGTGTCAAAAATTCCAGCACGGTGAACTCTGAACTCACCGTAGCACGAACGGTTTACGAATCCTGGGAAAGAAGTACCGTAAGGGAGCGTCAAGTTTTTGCCCAAATGCAACAAAAACTCATATCACGTCAAGAAAAATATGTCAGCAATGAAAAAACTTCAGCAAGCAACACATATCGAAATATTAAAAAAAAAAAGTTTCACTTCAATTATCGTACCTTCGGCAGCTTATCAAGAAAGTCGTCGGGTTTTGGTTTAATTAGCTAAGGGAAGTAACCTTAAATATAGTGATCTTTGGTTACTCAGTCACTGAAGATATATATTTTTTTAAACTTACACACCAGCTGCAAAAATCATTTCTACTCAATCATCAAGCAAATTGAAACGGATTCAAATAGTGATTGACTATCAGTTAATCAAAGAAAGTCCTGTAACATAAAAGTCCTATTCAATAAAACTGTCCAACAAACTACTGTCAGGAAATATCACATTTAGCCAACCAATATAGTAAGTGACCTACAACGAAAGGATAACCTTCAGTCAACCATTCATCTTGGCAACCCGCAAACTACGATGCTCAATCCAAGTAACATTTTTAGGCTAATCCCAAGACAAACACCTCTGTCATATCCAGTAAAAAGTGAGAAATGTGCATCAGCTTTCCTTAAATTATTTACAACAGCCTAATGTATACAGCCCAAGCGCCTGGAGTGACAAATTCATGACAAAGAAGAACGGCCTGACACAGAAAGGTTTAATTTTACACTGATTCAAAAGTATCTTCATAGGCAGTAACATGTATAAAGGCATTTTACACGTGTCATTTTACTGTTCCTATTTGTATGACAGCAATATTCACTGCTGCCATCATCCCGTAAAGTCTTTCAGCGGGTCCTAGAGAGAGAGAGAGAGAGAGAGAGAGAGAGAGAGAGAGAGAGAGAGAGAGAGAGAGGGGAGGGGATACGTAAAGTCTTTCAAAACGGGTCCTAGAGAGAGAGAGAGAGAGAGAGAGAGAGAGAGAGAGAGAGAGAGAGAGAGAGAGAGGATACGTAAAGCCTTTCAAAACGGGCACTAGAGAGAGAGAGAGAGAGGATATGTAAAGCCTTTCAAAACGGGCCCTAGAGAGTTCATGGGGATATTACCTTATTTCTTCATATGTTGATAATGTTATGTGGTCACTATAAATTATTTACTTGTATTAGTTTTTAAGTCGTAGTATTAAAGTTAAGATTTGATATCTATTGACTGTATTGAGAGAGAGAGAGAGAGAGAGAGAGAGAGAGAGAGAGAGAGAGAGAGAGGATGCGCAAAGCCTTTCAAAACGGGCCCAGTCAACACTAGCGGCCGCTGTCCTCCAATCAACAGAGCGCACTTGTTTAATAATCCAGAGCCGTTTTGACTCTTCCGCGATAATTGACACCTGTGGGACCGGGCGAAGTGGGCGCATCAATACTTATTAAGGCCTGAATTGGCTTCCTTGGCGAGTTCATTGCATATTGAAAAAGTCGGTTCTTTGCGTTTCTCAATAATGCAGAGTCGTTGGCAACCAATTTAGAAGGTAATATTGGATCGGGCTTGGGTGGCATTAGTGTTTAATCTAGTTTGGAAGAGATAATCGAAAAAAAGATGAGGAAGGGAGGTTGAAAATGAGTTAAAAATTAGTTAGCAATGAGTTAAAAATGGGTTAATGGCTTATATACACCCAGGGATGCGAGGCTTCATTATTGGGAAAGGTCGCTTGAGTCTCGCCGGATATTAAAACAACTGATAATTGATAGGTGATTTGAACAGGATTCACTTGAGGAATTCGAATAGTATGATTAAATGCGTTTGAATGCGAGGCTACTAGGCCTGTAAGTGGCTCCTTTTGGCGTCACGAAAATGAAGAAAGACAACAAAGGAAAATACACACAAAAGTAACAAGCATTTGGAAAGCATTACAAATTATATATATTGCACCCACCGACCCTCAAGCAACCTTTCCTTGAGAGTATTTCGATCGATGCAATGTTGAAAAAGGCACCATCATATTTGTTGCAAAGGTAGACTCACTGATTGATTGATTTATGAAACTTAGGCAGTCAAGCAAAGCACTGTGGTACTTTCGGCTATTCAGCGCTGAAGACGTGGAAAAGGGGGAGTTGGAGTGGTTGGGCAGCAAGATAAAGAGATCTAGAAAATAGAGGAGATAAAGTACAAGGATTTAAAGGTGGAACTGGAAAAAACCCACAAAGTTGCAATAAGTAGGCTAAAAAGTGGATGCAGCCAGGGGCCGAAGGGACGCTGCAAACCCTGACGGTGATAACCTCCTCCTCCCCCCGCCTACCTCCCCGAAGACCCCACGGAGCTTTCAGTGGTAGACAAATCCATCAATTTTCTCCCAGCAAGATGTTTCTGCTCAAATCTCAGGAGTTTCTTGCTTCATTGCGCATTGCCCAGTGTCTGATCAGGATAAAAAAAAAAAAAACACACTAATGAAAAGAAAAACGGGCCGGGCGGACGACCTCCCCTCCTGCACAGCTATATCAAGATGATCTACCTTTGTATCAAGTGTGACTGAAATCCCTTTCAGCGTGCAAGAGAAGTTACATTGGCAGGGTAAAGGTGACAGACACACTGACAGACAGATAGATTGTTTTTCAAACTGTTTGTAAGAAAAAGCACTCAATTGACATGAGCATTCTTGAAAAAACAATTAAAAAAAGTAAAAAATGCGTCGAAGTTTCTTCGGCACAATCGAGTTTTTTTTTGCACAGCCGGTACAGCATAAATAGATCTATCTTTCAGTGATCTCGGTATAATGTTGTGGAATCAGCTATATCGTTCGAACCATGGCTAACTTTAACTTTAAAAACCTAGAGGGCTGCAACAGCCAGGTGGTGATGATCAACATATCCAATTTGCATATCGTTGCCACGGACAGCGGACAGATTGTGGCTAACTTTAACAATAGTTTTCTTTTACAGAAAACTAAAAAGAATATCAAATAAAACCAAAACGGTTCCTCAAAATCAAACTGGATGTCGAACTTTATTCCTTATAATCACTAATAAGGAACCAAAAACAAATTTTCAGAGAGGGTAGAAGAAAAAAAAGCACATCATATGAGGATAAGCGCATATTCATTAATGGAAATTGTTGCTGCAAGTCAGAGAAGGATAATTGGAAGTAGAGAAAAATGAAAAATATTTCGCAAACAAGGAAATAGTTTGTACGAAAAAACCAGGACGAGCAAAAGAAGGGGCAATCCAGTGCATTCTTTCGCCGAGTTTTCCTTGCAATAAATGCAGAAGCTTTGGCCTTCTACGATACCAGTCGTTTTAAAAAGTTAATTTATTCATGGGAATATGATTTTTCGTAGTGGAGAAGAATTCATGTAAATATCCTCCTCTTGTGAGGAACAAAAGCGTTAACTCCCATTCCGATGTTTAGCCATCAACGGGCAGTTGTTGAGAGAACATTTATAGGATATGCATAGTGAACATAGGAAGGTGTAATACATAAAAAAAAATCATAAGCATAAAAACGCCAAATTCGCATTCATAATCCTAGACATCATTTTCCAGGTCGTCTTGGTTGTACCATACCATAGTATTATGGTTTTATCTCCTGAATCCGACTCCCCTCATCTTTTAAACAAGAAGAATCATTTTCCTTCATGCTTCATGGAAAAGCTGTCTTTAGCTGTGGTACCTGGTCAGGTTTGCCTAAATGGAATGGGTTTCCAGATGTTTCCAGATGGGATTGCCAGCAACTGCTTGGACAAGGCCTACCAGAAAAAAAAATTAATATAGGAATTGTCCGAGTCAGATGATGTGAGAGAGAGAGAGAGAGAGAGAGAGAGAGAGAGAGAGAGAGAGAGAGAGAGAGAGAGAGATAAATACGTACTGAACGGAAACAAATAAAAATTGAGAGTTCACCACAAGAGACAACGCATGTCAGGGACTTGTCTGAAGGTACAGTTTTGAGAAGTGCAGTGATGATGGCAATGTCTATACATACTAATCATAATGAGAACCTGGACACGTTTTTTTTTAAAAAGAACAATGAGAATGCACTGTCTTGCTTCAGAGGATATGTTTTCCTTATTAAGTAGTCATATCAAACATAGTATTAATCTATATTGCTTTATGCCTGGATTCAATGATCTCTTCAGGAAAGAATAACGGATATTTTTATAAATACTTCTATACATTTATCTATTCATCATGTTTGTATGACAGCTATATTTGAGGCAATATGACCAATATTAGATATAAGCACTGTAAATGAAAATTTTGGTCGTTCTGGTTTTATCTGGCCTCATGCTAACCCACAATAATGACGTAAAGCATCACTACGACGAAAACAAGATAAGTGTAATAATTGTCATTTAGCTCAACATCCTCCTCCACATTCAGTTACCATTTTACTGATGATCTTGATCTTAAGTTATATTCTAATTCCACCCGACCTCCAATCTCACAAACACTGGAAAACCATAAGCGTCCAATGACTGTGGTTTCCCACATGATCTAATTAAATGCTTTTAGTGACCAGTCAGTCGGTAAGTGGTTTTGCTCTTCTCTCGCATATCCTTAAGTGAGACCTCTGGAGTGCTAAGCTAACTCCATTCCTATGGTTAGTAGCACACTATTATATTTATTTCTGTTGCATACTCTTATATTTTTTCTGTTGCATACTATTATATTTATTTCTGTTGCACTATTATGTTTATTTCTGTTGCACACTATTATGTTTATTTCTGTTGCACACTATTATATTTATTTCTGTTGCACTATTATATTTATTTCTGTTCCACACTATTATATTTATCTCCGTTGCACACTATTATATTTATTTCTGTTGCAGACTAATATATTTATTTCTGTTGCATACTATTATATCTATTTCTGTTGGACACTATAATTATATTTATTTCTGTTGCACTTTGTTTCTGAGGTTCAATTCTTTTCTTTTTAACACCTATTAGATCCCCTTCTCATTCTCAGAATCCCTACTAAGAGCTGAATCCTGATATTATCGCGCAAAGGGGAGATACGATCAAGCTGAGGTTTAATGCTTCCAGAATAATAAGAAAATAAATCTTTCTTTCCGTGCAGTCACCTGTTCTTTCAGAATTCCATGTTATGAATGCGCAAATAAAAATTGAACTCATGATATTATGAATATATAAATTAAAAAAATGCCCAGGATAGACATTATGAGCCTAACTTAGTCTGTTCTTTAGACACGAGATGATGTGCTTTCTATATGCAGCTTCCCGAACCTTTTATGTCACTTGTGCCCATGTCTGCAAGAAATATGACCGTACGATTTTATTTTCGATGCTTTCTTAATACTGCTGAATTAAAAGCTTTCGTTTGGTTATAACAAAAACTTGTTCTTATTTATAGTCCGGACAAGCTTTACCCCTAATGAAGTTAATCTTAACCTTTCAACCTTTCATTCCTTTCTCACCGAATTTCAGGTAAGACTTGAATTTTGTCAGTCGCACTGCCTCAATAGCAAGGATGAAGCTAGTCACAGCTTTACACATTTCATCCAGATGTTGCTTGTCTTTACGTAACTATTCCACGGTACACACGATAAACATAAGCCTTCTTTGCCAAGAGAAAGCATTTAAAGATCTGTGAATGAATCAGACTTTCATTTCCTAAGTTAACAGAAATTCATGCTATTCACTAACCGATGTTTCCATCAACAACATAAACAGATTTAACGTACGGCAAAGAGCACCAGTTCTTATATGCAGTATGGAAAACAGCGGAAAATCCAGGAACTTTGTATTAATGAAAAACATCTGTATCAAAATGACTGAATAACTTCCGGATCCATGGTCAGTAATCATGATATACAGTTTTTTTTAAGAATTAATGCAAGTCTATTTCTCAGCGGTCAGGAACAGTGGCAACATCTCTGCGCAAATGGTTTAACATTACTCACTGATTTAATAAGTGCAGTTCTAACGTGCTTAAGGTTTTACGAAGTGATATTAATCTTCAGAGGGTTTTCATTCCTATGCAACAAATGACTGGTATATATAAAAAAACAGTGAGGTAACAAAAACGTCATAGATGCCATGTTTTCTCCACAAGAGATCCTTGGCAAAGCTTTTCTACGAGAGCCCACCATCTACTCCCTAGCACACAGCAAGTATATAAAGGAAATACAATATGACACCAGAGCCTTAATCCAATTTGGCACTAAGAGCCATACTGTAAACCATAACACAATTCCCTCCGAACCATTAAGCGCCATCGGAATTCAATTTGGAAATGAGTCTTCATACCGGACTCCAGTTGGAATTCCTTTTCTAATTCACTTTACTGATAATAGCAGAGTTGCTTACAAACTCTTAAAAAGTGGTGGGTGCTTTTTTATCATAGCAAATGGCCTAAATCTGTTCGATACCTACAGATTTCCGAAAGCAATTATTTCCCTTCCGTCGTCTAATCTGTTTTATTTAAAAGCATTGGGCTGGATTCTTGAGTTACAGAGAACTCATGCTGGATCTCTGCAGACTTTGAAACTTTCATGGTCTCTTAGTAACTTCGTAGTCTTGTGGCCACAGAATAAAATTTTTTCTAACACTGCCCCAAATGTAACGTTGAAGTATCTGCCAGAATATAAACACGTTCTATTACAAACATTCGACCCCGTCTTGCCTCTGAATAATGAATAAAGTCATTATTTTTTACTTTACGACTCTATAATACCCATTCTCTCCAATGTACAATGAGTGCCACTTAGGTAAAAGGGCTCAATAACTTAATTCCACTTATGTCCTGGGACTGAAACCCAACTCCGTACTAAACTCCCCAAGTTATGGGACAACGAATATTGGAAGCCAAAATTAAGGTCATTGCAAATACGACGTAACTAGTCGCTGAACACTGTAATCACAATAAACTGCGGGTCACTAAACTGTATTTAACCATTCAAAATAGCGAGTAACGACATATTATATATTTAGATTCCTGAGGCTCCAGATAGGCCAATTATTTGCAATTTTCCTCTGGGTAGCTGGGAATGTTTTGCCTTCCTCCTTGCAACGATTATTTTTAGTTGAAGTTTTAAAGTATTTATGCTGACCTTTATATGAGCTGACTACCTGATAACTATGCACGCAAACCTCGGGCTGTGCAACTGCCCTCACCAGGATTCGAATCTGTGCCCTTTTGAGGTTGGAATCTTTCCAAATCACTGTTCAAGTTAAATAATGATTTAGGACATTTAACCGTTCTCAATGAACAATACCCCTTAATTTTTTTTATTTAATTATAGTTAAAGAAATAGTTACGCTGATTCCCAAAAATTCCAATTTTTACCATTTATAGATTTTAATACCAGCTTTTCAATGAAAGGTAGTTAATTGCTGGCAATTGAAAAGAAGACCGAATTTTTGTGTAGCTAATAAATTGATTGGTAACTGACGGAAGCTGTGGCCCTATTGTACTTTTCTATTCATTACCATCAACACTATAAAAGAAGCAAATGAACCCAAGGAACGGGAAGCGATCTTGTAAACTGTCAGCAACGCAGATGTAAAGTAAATAAATTAAAATTATGAAAGCTTTCCACCCTCGTCTTAAGAAGTCTCAAATTAGTGTGAACCTTTAACGCCACGTTTGTTACTTTTAAAACAGAATGTGTGATTGAACCGTAATGTGCAACAAAATCATCATCTATCCACCCTGCAGTTAGTCTTATTGGCAGAACATGATGAATGCGACCCATATTGCAACATTATGAATACATAACACTATAAAATACGCATTTGCCGTGTATGCAACGTTAAGTAAAACCCACAAAGTATGAAAATGAAATTTATCTAGCCTTCCAAGGGACCGTCTCCCTTCCTCTTCAGGATACAACCGAGTTTATTCTGAAGAAGAAAAGTGGTCGCTTCGAAGGTTACATTAATTTCGTTTTCGCGCTCCGAGTTTTACTTAATAAGAGCACAAATCATCTTCTTGCGAGTTGATGGCAACAAGGACATGAAACGGAAGTTTTCACTTCCCTATATATGGGTTTTGGTCATTTATTGACTTTTTTTATTACAAATTAGTACAGTTTTCTAATCTCACAATCACAAGGCCTGTCGTTCCCTTCATGCCTGCCGCCAAGCAGTTGACCCAGAAGTGAATATATATCGGGGGAAGCAGAGGTTGAATAGATAAAAAAGCCAGGGGCTAGCAACTTCATCCCTTGCGGCGCCAGCTCACCTAAAAGTATATATACATATATATACATAATAAACATATATATATATATATATATATATATATATATATATATATATATATATTATATATATATATATATATATATATTTATATATATATATATATATATATATATATATATATATACATATATATATATGATATTCAGAATGACCAAAAAATCAATTAGATCACTACAAGAACACAAAGAATTTATGAACTTCCTTCTTATGGAACCGTTAACCTGGCTGTTTGCATGATTTACGAAATACAGGTAAAGGCAGCAAGGTCAATTTTATTTTGGAAGAAATGGCATTCGAATTCACTATTTTTAACACGAAACTGTGAGAAAGAAAACCTAACCTAACCGACGATATGGCTAAGTCACAACGAAACAAAGCTGTCAAGACCTTGAGAGAAATGGCTAATAATTAAGAATGTAAAGCTTCAACACGGTATCTAATGAATACAACTGGTAATATGAGAACAATGGTCCTATAGTTTTACTTTGGAATGAAGACCGTGCAAAATATTTTAGCATTCCTTAGTGTAGTCAAACACTGAAGAAAGATCTTAAGGCGCATGCGCGAATTCGTTTAAGAGGGAAGGCTTACAAATGATAAAATTTCAAAACTAGTCTAAAATGAATATTAGTACTTCTCAGCTCTTAGTATATTCAAAGAAAAACATCACCAAAGGGAGGAGAAACTTAGATTGCGCAACGTATATGAGAAAAGATTAATTAAATTGGGTAAACTTAAAGAACAAGGCGTTGCTTCTCCCAGCAAATGCTGTCTGTGTGGAAATATTTCGTTAACAAAACTTCGCTTACTTTAAATCAACGCAAGTCTTTTCAGTTGTTTGATAGTTTAAAATCTGCTAGATAAATTCCGTAAGTAGACACCGTTGCTTGAAAAAGAATTTCAAAGATTAAATAAGAATTTGCAAAGTTCACGAAGTTTTAAAATATCTCAATGCAGATTTTGTAAATACAAGTGGCAGCTGAATATCTTACGCCATCATGCAGCAAGAAATTCTTGCCATATTGTATGGCCGGAGAGAGAGAGGAGAGAGAGAGAGAGAGAGAGAGAGAGAGAGAGAGAGAGAGAGAGAGAGCGAATTCTCAGCCCTTGGCGACAGAGCACGAGAGGAGAAAGACGGTGGGCGCCGAGGAGATAAAGGATAATTACCATTGACACTGCCAATTGCAAGGATTAAACCCATTACGGACGATTAATGTCATCGAAAAGTTTCAGAATGCAGGGTAGTCCGAAGTTGGAGAGCATCAAAGACAATTAGGCGTAAGCGATGCTCGAGGAAAGGGTCGAAAGGTTAAGCAACCCTGTCGCGTCGAATAATGCAGGAAATCGTTAAAACTAGTTCGAATGACAGTTTGAGGACCGCTCTGACGGGAATGCCAATCTGCAGATTCACGGGCTAGAGGTAACGGACGCCTCGTGTGTAATTCCAGAAGACGGGGATCACAAGTACAATATGATCCTGCCATTTCATTTTCATTGCACGTTCATTTTATATCCTTTTTACGAGGGGGGAGGTGGAGGGGGGGTGGAAGAACATAACCTCTCATTCGTTTACTGACAGGAAAGGTGAGCTTTATCCAGTGATCTCCTACTTCAAAAGGATTGCCATTAGATTCTGAAGTCGAAATATTCACTGCAATCTCGTGTTAGGTGAGTGAAGGCAAATTCAAGTTTTATAGAGGCGATATTAACAATGTGATTTCCTTTAAATTCTTAAGTAAGCTTCTAGCACAGACAACCTTTTACATACAAAGTTTCTGACCAAACTTTCACTTTTCATATTATATTGTTACTCATTTATTCATGGCCATATTTTAACTGCAAATATCTAAATGACGCTTAAGGGCTGCTCTATGAACAAGAGCCCGTGCTGGCATAAAGCCAGATCAGTCAAAAATAACAACATATAAAATTCCTCCTTAGGAATTCTAATGTACACTAAAATTTAAAAGTTCGCCAACACTGAACTCCGCATGTGAAAGAAATGGCCACCGAGTGTACTGTTTCAAAACAAAACTTCTAGCACTTTTAAATATACTTCTTATTTAGCACATACACTTAGTTCCTTCAGTAGCATCTTGCTTTACTAAGCTAGCAACAGGATTGCTATTTTTGTCAAACTATATAATTTGAAAATGTTAGTTTTGAAAGGCCGTGAAATTTACCAAATTTAGTCATAGCAAAATCCTCTACAAAGAAATGGTTTCAAGTTTTGAAAGGAGAACGTGAACCGCAATTTTCCATAGAAAACAGCGCGATGCCCCAATTTAAAATTTTTCTTGGTCCCAGAAAAGAATCACAACATCAGTGACTTTGTTCATTCCGAATAAAATACAAACTCCTTCGAAATATATTATAAGACAACTCAGAAACGTTAGGGGCAACCAAAAGGTTCTTGAGTTTTAAGTTGTAGGAGAAATGCAGCAATAAGAAACAAAGGCTTCAAGAGTAGTTAGTTAACACAACGACAATTTAAGAAGGTACACATTTCATCACCCACCCAGCAGCACATAACCTGCAATTTCCCAATCAGTATCTCCTTTACTATGACCAGGACAAGAATGATTCCTAATGATAGTGGTAACACAAGCGTCACAAGAAACGCATCTAAGCCCTTCTATAATGTTTGAAGTTTGTAATTTTTTTATTTATTTTTCTTTGCTTACACGGGTTAAAATTTTCGACATTTTCATAAACTTTGCTCAAAACATATTCAGATATCGCACGAGGCAATTATAGGGGATTAGTACGTTAGTCTTTTGTTGCGTAAACCAAAGATCAAGATGGCATGTTCTATGATGCACGTCATCCAAAATTACAATTATGCTCCATTAAATCCTCATTTAGTGTTTTTTTTTTTCTTTATTGGTCATGCCATTCAGTAACCTATACTGAACTGGCATAACGACCCTTCGTTTCGATAGATCTGGACTTCCCTGTATCTATGAATACATCCTGTTTGAACAACCTATGAAAATGCCAACCCCAAAATGACGCAGGAGCAATTTTCTTTCGATATTTATCTAAAGAACGAATGAGAAAACATTAACTGTTTTCACTATTACTCTCTCTCTCTCTCTCTCTCTCTCTCTCTCTCTCTCTCTCTCTCTCTCTCTCTCTCAATTTCTACAACACCGACTTCCCGAACGGACGAGATAATATGAACCCATAAACAAAGCAATATATTTCAAGGAGGAGAACATAAAAGAGCCTCCCCCCCCTTTTTTTTAGGAAGCCGACGTATCGGCAGTTTACCCTAGGGCTAAAGAGTATATTCAGCCAGCCTTAACATAATCTAAATATTTTATCGTCCATCGCCTGCTTAAGGTATAAAGCTCATCGCCGGAACATCAGGCAAACAAAGGCGAGAGAATATTGGATGTTTTATTGCACTAGGAGGAGGATCCGGAAATAGACGCGTACGATACACGTATAGAGCGAAAAAAAGAGATAGTTGCAGAAGATAATTCAATTTAGTACAGCTAAATTGCTTTTTTCTTTTTTTTATTCATTCACTCTTACGAGAATTTTATTCAGGAATGGATATTTTTTATCCAGTTTGTGGATGCACGAAAATGGTATAAGCAATAAGCACTCCACATTAATACGAAGAGATTAGGTAGCCCGGTATTGGTCCGTTTCACTACGAGTGCCCTCCACTTGCTTCCACTCTACGAGCCTACTTTTTTCTTTTTTTTTTTTTTTTGTCTAGTCCCTCTTTTCTTGGCAGACTTTAACAGTTGCACGAGGGCTTTCGAAACACTCGACGAGTTAATCAATTCGCGAACATGCTGCTGAATAGTGATCATCATCAAGAGTCGGTTCACTATCACGCACTTCATGGTCTGATGCGTTTCCTATTCACAGAAGCTGGGAAATGAATAGGGCTGAGATAACTACTAAGAATTTAAGGAAACTTCAGCCTCTAACAATTTTTTAGCTAAATTTAACAAGTAAAAAATGCGCCGAAGTTTCTACGGCTCAATCGAGTTTTCTTTACAGCGTACAATGCTGTATGAAAGTCTCAGCCACGGGCCACGAAACTCTCAGCCACGGCCCGGCGGTGGCCTGTGTTGATAGCACCTATAGCGTTGCCATACGCACGATCATGGCTAACTTTAACCTTAAATCAAACAAAAACTAAAAGGCCAGAGGGCTGCAATTTGTTATGTTTGATGATTGGAGGGTGGATGATCAACATACCAATTTGCAGCCCTCTAGCCTCAGTAGTTTTTAAGATCTGAGGGCGGACAGAAAAAGTGCGGACGGACAGACAAAAAGCCATCTCAATAGTTTTCTTTTACAGAAAACTAAAAATCATACCCCAACTGTAACATGCGGCCAGATCAAGGAACCATGATATTTACTGAATAGAAAAGAAATATCTTTTCAAAATCAAGTCTGTACGATGTTCCCATTAAAATAATGGAAATTAGAACGATTATTCCGCTCCACTTTGGTTTACTTTTCATTAAAAGAACTTTGCAGAAGACGGGAAAACTGCAAGCGGGAGAAAAATCGCTCTTACTCTGTGTGACTGTTATTAGCAATAGGCTCTCCAAATTAAAGCCAGACACAGGGAACAAAAGACTGTGTCATCCACATTCTCCACGAGAGGTTGCTCAGCGAGGAGAGAGAGAGAGAGAGAGAGAGAGAGAGAGAGAGAGAGAGAGAGAGAGAGAGAGAGAGAGAGAGAGAATACTCCTGACCGTAAACTTAAATCGTGGTAAGGAAACTGGTTTGTAAAATTATTCATGAAAATTAAACATTACCTAAGTGAAAAACAGACTACAATTTATAATTCAGGTCATAAATTGTGACCAATTCATTACACACCAAAGAGATATCATTAATTATAGCAGACCTTAAATTATGACTTTCACGCTGAAGTATACTGTAATCCTTCATTAAACCTTGAACTCTTGTTTAGTTCTTACGTCTAAACTTAAACTTCAACGCCACAACACCTTACACTTTCACCATGAAGTTTATTTTCACCACAAGTAAATATTGACCTTGTTTTTAGTTTTCTGTAAAAGAAAACTATTGTGCCGGCTTTGTCTGTTCGTCCGCACTTTATTCTGTGCGCACTTTTTCTGTCCGCCCCTAGATCTTAAAAACTACTGAGGCTAGAGCGCTGCAAATTGCTATGTTGATCATCCACCCTCTAATCATCAAACTTTACCAAACTGCAGCCCTCTAGCCTCAGTATTTTTTATTTTATTTAAGCTTAAAGTTAGCCATAATTGTGCTTCTGGCAACGATATAGGATAGGCCACTACCGGGCAGTGGTTAAAAGTTCATGTGCCTCGGCTCATACAGCATTATACAGAGGCCACCGGGCAGTGGTTAAAAGTTCATGGGCCTCGGCTCATACATCGGCTGTACAGAAAACTCGGATTGCGCCGAAGAAAATTCGGCGCACTTTTTATTTGTTTAATGATTTAAACTCATGTTCTGATTCTGAACGAGAGTGACAAATTTGGAATCATGTTTTAAGACTGATTATCAAAATAAATGCTGCGAATTTTTTCATCATACTTTCTATCTCTTTCCTCCCATTTCCTGCAACCTTTCACCTCGACCTTTCACCCAACCAGTGATATAAATATAGACAACACTGATGAGACATCTATACAAGGCCATTTCGGGAACTGCATTGCAAAGAAGACACTGAAAAAAAGTTCTGAACATCGTTTAATTCGTTATCTCCTCTATTCTCTAGTAAGTGACAAAACGAGAATGCGTGTAGCTGGCGTAAGACATTCCATTCAGAAACAATGTACGCCAAAGAAAAAAACTATTTGCATAAAGTGAAAAAACGTCGGAGAACCAGAGAGAGACAAAAAGAAAAAAAATCACACGGGAGTCCAACAGCAAAGAGTTGGATGGCGTTAAAGGGGAGAAGGGCATTGTGGGTGTCAAGGGTGGGGACAACAGTTCGAAAATAAACATGGCACTTGTAGCGCTGGTGTCTGTTGGTATTATTCTTCTTCTTCTTCTTCTTCTTCCTTCTTCTTCTTCTTCTTTTCTTCTCTCTCTTTGCTTTCTTTTTCTCTCTCTCTCTCTCTCTCTCTCTCTCTCTCTCTTTTTTTTTTTTTTTTTTTACTTTGTTTACGTGGGTTTCCCATACCCTAAATGTTAATTAAATCTAGACTCCCTCTGCCGAAAAGATAAACTGGTAATCAGGTATTTCTGTTTTTCCAGTTATTTCTTTACAGGTTTTTTTTCTGCCACTTATTCAGTATTTTTCGAATTACCGCGCAGAAAACAATTAACGTTGAAAGGAAATATTTACCACAAATTGGATTTTATAGCATAATAATATACTGCACAGCGATCTCAACAACAAACCTCGATAACTTTGTTCATGTAAATCAATATTGCAAACAACGCAATATTTGTTCTAGGCGAAGAAGAAAAATCGCAAAACTTTGGCAGTTACTAGATTCGATGACTATTCTGAACAGCTAAAGCGTGTTTAAATTGTTGTAAAGGCAAGCAAAAAACACGTTCGTTGGGTGCTTTTAGTCGCAAAGAAAGACTCATTTCGTGCTATTACTGTCGAGAAAGCACGCCCATTACGCGCTTGTGGTGTCGAAAAAAAGTACGCTCATTACGTGCTTGCGTTTGCTGCCAAAAAAAAAAAGAAGAAACATTGTTACTTGTTTGTGTTCACTGTCGAAAAAACGTTCGTTTTTTTCCTTAAATAATACATGAACGTTGTGCGTCTATTTTTATCACAACCTAACTTAGGACTAAGCGAACGGACGCATCCCTTTCCTTAACCTTGGATATCCACCGTTTCTGCAGAAGAACCCGGAAATAGGTCTCTCAGTCTCACCAGTCCCCATTTTGTAGAACAGCCACCTTCTAGGTCCTGGGAATCACCACAAGAGAGGGAGCCCTGGGCCGCGTTCTGGGTCCAATAGAAATGTGTACATGAATCATTTTGATTTTCTTTACTAATGAAACAAGATATTAGATTCATTCCACTAGGTATTCCTTCACCACCTAGAAACTGAGTCTGAAACTTTAGCTGACACCACGACCACGGGGCCAGAGAGGTCCAGAATAGATTTAGGATAGATTGTTGAATAGTTTTAGTACCTAGTGGAATTTGCAGAAAGTAGGAGTTCGGTTGTGCCTATTCGCTATATCAGAGTAAATCTAATCTAATATCAGCGGTAATCTTACGGGGATTCAAATGGCCCCCGGTCCGGTAGAGCAGCACCCTTATTCACAGGGGGAGACAGATGGTCACTGTTCTACAGAATGGGTCTTTTCTTGGGCTTAGCTGGGGAACCCAGTTTTGACTGAAGGGGGCCTCCTCCAGAGATATCAAAAACAAGCATTACCGCCTGAAAATGCTGCTAACAATAACCTTCTTCCTTGAATAATCGAACCATTGACCACTGAAATCGCAGGTTGATACTTACTATGAAATTCATAGCCTTTGTCATAGCCCTTCGTTGGCTGAGTCGGTTGAGCTCCAGACTGTCACTCGATGGGCCGGAGTTCAATTCCCCCGGCCGGCTGATGAAGAGTTAGAGGAATGTATTTCTGATGACAGAAATTCATTTCTCGCTATAATGTGTGGTTCGGATTCCACAATAAGCTGTAGGTCCCGTTGCTAAGTAACCAATTGGTTCTTAGCCACGTAAAATAAGTCTAATCCTTCGTGCCAGCCCTAGGAGAGCTGTTAATCAGCTCAGTGGTCTGGTAAAACTAAGGTATACTTAACTTAAGATAGCCTTTGTCCCGGTGTTTTTCCGGAATAACTTTTTTTCTGTGCATTTGACAGAGATATTACTTAGCCATAGTATACTTTACATCCCTACCTAATTTTCGGCAGCATTCCTTATTACTTATATTAGAAAAAAGTATATTCATAAGATTAAAATAAAGCAGCCGAAGCCAGTAACGGAATACTCTAATGTACGAGTTCAAAGTTATACGTGACGTAAACATATGACGTCCCGACTCCTCCCACAAGGTGACGACGACAAACAGCTGCCTCTGAAATTCTGAATGAATATTCGCACCTTGTCAAGGCTTCAAGAATGGCGGCTATGATAAGTCATTGTCCCCGTGGTTGCAGGACAGCTTTTGTGATTCGACTTGCACAATTGTTTAGAAGTGAGGAGGCCCGTGGAAAACCCTATGCAAGCTTGAACAGGTAAATGAATAATAGGGCCTTTATTTGGGTAAGGAGTACACCCGGACATCCAAGGCTACCAAGTTTTCGTCATTTGTTGACTTCCATAAGGCGCAGAAAGATTATTATATATGCTCTATAAAGCAATAGTTGTTGATTTCTTAGTAAACTGTAACTTGCGGAACAACATTAAAACTTGCTTTGCCAAAAAAAAAAAAAATGTCATGTGTTATAATACATCACTGAATGACCTCTACAGGTCCATTGATTATAATGTAATTATGTTAAATAAAGGATCCATGTAAGGGCATGTCACTTCATACGATCGCTCCTGTCCTCTTAGCGACAGAGTACAACAATGGCTGAATTTTAACATTATAATGAAAGTTGTTTTCACATTCCATAGAATATTACAGGCATGGTAGTTCGATTGTTGGTAGGCTTTTAAATACCAAGATTGCTCGCACACTAAAAAGTATAAGTATGCTCGGTCCTTTAATTTGCTCACTTGAATGGTTCTTAATTGAAAGTGATGAATTGGCAGATCATCCAATTACGTTAAGATCACTTACCAACCTAATCCTATGCAATTGTCTATTTGTTAAAATGATCGTTACTGTCACATTAGGAAAAATATCAAAGGAGTTATGACGAATGCCAAAGTTTTCTTCACTTTGTTAATTGATTTTTAGTTATATAATTTTTCAATGGAGAAATAGTGATAGAAAGTAATTTCTCGGATTACTTGTGGAAACCCCTTTCTTCAAGGATTCTAGCACTCGGCCTCATGGCATAAATCCTATATACTACTACTAGTATACCACCACTACTACAAAATGTAAACAAGGAGTATTGGTTGTATTTCATTGTTGCCAGAGGCAAGTTAATGACGTCATAAGTTACGTCATTATATCTTCGAAAGATATTCCTCTGAATTTGCTGGCGATGTCTACAAGAAGTCGGTGTTACTCTTATAATCACCAGAATTATGCAACTTTCGTAATACAGAATACAGTCAAAAATTAGGTAGGGATGTAAGATACCCTGTGACAAAGTGTCGTTTTGTCAGGTACGTTGATAAAATTTTATTCCGGAAAAACACCGGGACACAGCTGTGAATCTCATAGTTGTCCATTCATTCACAATTGGCATAAAAGGACAGGAACAAGAGATTCGACTGCAAATGTAAGATATCATAGAGGGTACCACTGCACCCCTATAAAGTTTCACCCCCTGTCCACCCCACCAGCATGGCTGGATCCCATTAATCCTCCTCCTTATGGGCCTGATGTTATTCAAAAACTATAAGCAGATATTGCCATCTGAAAGAAAAGACTAACAAAAACATCCTTCCTTAACGAGTAGGAAGAGGATTAGTCCATTTAGCTACAGTAGGAATAAAAGAGAGGAACCAGATATGCAACAATGTATCCATGAAAACATAGCAGGTACCATTGCATCCCCCAACTATGGTTTCATCCCCTCCCCAACACACTAACAATGAATGGACTCACATAATACCCCTCTCCAATGGGCCCGAGATGACACACACACTCAGGCAGTATTTCCTGAATACAGATGCTAAAGATATCCCCCTTCTTAAGGCAGTAGGTAGAGGATAATTCCATTTAGCTACAAAAGGAATTAAAGGAGAGGTACCAAATATGCAATGGCATATTCATTGAACCTTAGCAGGTACCACGACACCCTTATGGTTCCTTATTCTCCGAGCACCATTATCAGTGAGTGGACTCATTCAGTCCTAAGCCATAATTGGCACAAAGTAATGTAATAATCATTAAAATTTGGCATTTGAACCAGAAAATAAATAACACCCTTCCTTGAAGCAGTATGTCAATGCTGCTTAGTTCATTCAGCTACTGAAGGCATAAAATGAGAGGTACCACACATGCAATTATGCACACATGAAATCATAATAGGTAACACTGCATCCCTAACTAAGGTTTCACTCCTTCCTCACCGCACCAGCAATGAGTGGATACATATAACCCTTCTCCCTAATGGGCCCCAGGAGATGTATTTATTATAATCAGGCATCCGCCTAAAAATAGATGCTGATGACGACCTCTGTCCTTTGGAATTTGAACTGTCAGCCATTAAAGTGACAGGTCAACACTTTGTCCAGTCAGCTGCACGGGGAATGTCAGGCCAGAAGCCAGATATTCAAGTGGATATACAGGGACTCATAGCATATACCACTGCAGCCCTAACTGTGGTTTCACAACCTTCCTGCCTCAGCCTGTAACGAGTGGACGCTATCCATCCAGTCCGTAACAGGCCCTAGGTGTTGTACGCATCAAAAGCAGGCTTTACCGTCTGAAAATGGATGCTAACAATAACTGATCATTCCTTACAAGAGTAGGAAGATAATTATATAGTTCATTCAGCTAGAAGAGGGATTGAAAGATGAAATTATATAGTTAGTTCAGTTTTCAGCTGAGCTGAAGAGGATTAGACTTATTTTTACGTGGCTAAGAACCAATTGGTTATTGAACGGGACCTACAGTTTAGAATGAACCACATTATAGCGAGAAATGAACTGCTCTATGCAAGAAATCATAAGAGGTATCACTACATACCTAATTACAGTTTTACCCTTCCCACCATACCAGCACTGACTTGACACATTCAACACGCGCCCCCAACCCCACGCCCCGCCGCAAACTCACGCGCACACACCGGGCCAAAGTTAATGTTAACACTATAAGCAGTCAGTATTGCCTGAAAAATGATGCTGCCAATAACTTCCTGGAGATCAAAGTCAGACAATTAAACTGCTACAATCCCGTTTGTGCATATACTGTATACCTAAGGAACATATGAAACGGCACAAATAAAAATTAGACACATACAAAAATAATGCCCACTTCATTACTAAGTTAAAGCATAGAAATGGATTCTGGAGAAGAGTGGAGATTTGTGGAAGATAAAGCAGAAGAGAAACATAAGTGAAGGAATTTCACAGAGAGGCTGTGTGTGTGTGTGCGTGTGCGTGTGTATGTGTGTGTGTGAATTTGCAGTAAACAGTGGGAGGCAACAAGAAAATAATACTTCACCTTTGCTGCTTGCCCTTCTCATAGATCTTTTAATTAAAAAAATGGTCAGGGATGGACGAGGAGAATTGTATTGGCGTAACGACTGAAACTTGACACACTTAGAATATGCAAGTGATGCTATTTTAATCAGGAAAACACCACAAGGTTTACAATGTTGCTCATCAGAATACATCATACATCAAGAGAGACGGGACACATTAAATCTTTGAAAAACGTAAGTGATGACAAAAGATTGTAAATGAAATATATATACTGTATATATATATATATATATATATATATATATATATATATATATGCAATATATATCATATATATATATATATATATATGTAAATTGATATATATATATACTGTATATATATATATATATTATACATAGATACATATATTGTATATATATATATATAATATATCTATATATATATATATATATATATATACTGAATATATATATATATACATATATATATTTATATTGTATATATGTATATGTATATATATATATATATATACATATATACATTGTATATATATGTTTATTTATATTGTACATATGTATATGTATATACACACATATTTACACATTTACACACACATACATTGTATATGTATATATATATATATATATATATATATATATATGTATATATATATACAATACACATATAATTATATATATATATATATTTATATACCTTTTGCCTAAAAGGAAGTTTCGATGAACGAGCAAAGTCATAAGGCGAGAGTTGGCCACGACTTGTAAATTATTACTGTTGACATGTCTCGAACAAAAAAAGAGATGATATAGCATGCATTCATGCGTGATTCAGACCTAACAGAAAAGCCGCATTTGTAATACATGCTTGAGTCGCCCTTGATTATACATAAATATCATTTGCATATATATGAAAGAGTTGTAATATAATTTTAATTACGCAGATTTCGCGTGTTTAATTAGCAAAATTAATATTCCGGCTGTCGGTACCGTCCCAGCCCACGGCGAAAATGTATCCGATTCCGGTACGGCATTTCCAAGTTAGATGTTATCTCTTTTCACTCCTGCCCATTTGTAGCTTTTCCTTCATATATATATATATATATATATATATATATATATATATATATATATATATATATATATATATATATATATATATATATGTGTGTGTGTGTGTGTTATATGTTGTGTATGTACTATATATATAATATATTTACTATATATATATATATATTATACTATATATATATATTAAATACATATATATAAATACATACATACAAACATACACATATATATATATATATATATATATATATATATATATATATATATATATATATATATATAAAATGCATCACATTTCCTTTTGTTCCAGTTTAAAATTCTTTATTTCACACTTAATTGCTCATAAGACCTTTTTACTGTATACCTACTTATTTTGCCTGTTTCGACATGAATTGCTCTTGGAATTGGAATATAAAATTTAGGCCACTGACCAAGCGCTTAGACCTATGAGGTTAGTCAGCGTTCAAAGGGAAATTGAGAGTAAAGTGGGTGTTTTAATGTGTAACAGGAAGAAACCTCAAAGCAGTTGCGCTATGAAACAATTGTTAGGAGAGGGTGGAAAGTAATATGGAAGGAAGAAAACACAAACAGAAGTACAGTAAAATGAATGAAATGGGGCCGAAGGGACGCTAGAGAGAACATTAAAGTAATGCCTACAGTGCACCGCGTAAGCTACACTAATTGCACTATCCCCCTATGGGGATAAATTGTTCTTCATTTCACTTCGAAAAATTATTCCATTCACTTACTTCCTAGTCGACATTATATTACAGTAAACAGCTACATGAAAGTTATTTTAGTCATGTCTTTCTTATTGACCGTTCCTCCTCCTTTATCTAAGAATACCTGTTTCTCTATACCCATACACTTACTTGCAATAGATTAATCACGAACTGGAATTAGTTTTTGTTTCATCACCTTCTTCTCCTGAAGGGATTTCGCAATTCGACAGAGTTTATTACCGAGAATTAATTACAAAGAGTGATAATCAGATCAGCCATTTACCACAATTAAAATCATATGGATCTCGTACAATTATTCTTCCGTTTCATTTTGGTCTTTTGATGTTTCTCAGTCTTGTGATACACATCCGTTACTATTTCATGTTAAATGATGTTTTACCTTGAAAGTAACCTTATGTTTCCTGGTATGACTGAAGCCAAATCATTGTAACGGGGATAGTTCTTCATTGAAGGGGTGGGTAGGGCTCTCGGCTAGCACGCTGTTGACCCAGCGTTCGACTCTCCGACCGGCCAATGAAGAATTAGAGGAATTTATTTCTGGTGATAGAAATTAATTTCTCGTCATAATGTGGTTCGGATTCCACAACAAGCTGTACAGTAGGTCCCGTTGCTAGGTAACCAGTTGGTTCTTAGCCACGTAAAATAAATCTAATCCTTCGGGCCAGCCCTAGGAGAGCTGTTAATCAGCTCAGCTGTCTGGTTAAACTAAGATATACTTAACTTTTTAATGGGGATGCGGTCAGCCTAAGGTCTCCTATAGTTCAATAATTTTGCGATGTTACTATACTAAGCATATATTTCGACCAACAAACATTCATAGGTGCTATCCCAACATTTGCTCCTAATGCGATTTTACATTTCTCTATTCAATCTGTATGTAAGTGTAGAAAATACAAGTCCCTAGGAGGCTCAAGAATACCTTGGTTTTTCCAAATGCTACTTTTTTTACTTTTTAATAGATAATGGTGGAAGCTCATACCTACTAATGGACATTACCATCAAATTAATAGGTAAATAACACAATTTGCTCAATAAAGGCAAAATATAGTAGAGTTGTTACCCATAAGCAAATAATATTGAATTCATAATGAATATAAATAACACATCGAGACAAAACATTCGTTTTGTGAGAAACGGAACATCTTGGGGCACTTTAAAAAGATTATGCACGCGCGCGCGCGCGCACACACACACACACACACACACACACACACACACACACACACACACACACACACACACACAACAATACAACCAGTGTCTACCTCTTACAATAAAATACGCAAGTCATTAATATTAGATCTTTAAATAAAACAAGTACTTTCGGAATACTGAAAATGAAACAATAATATTAAACTTTCCAATGGAAATAATTTTACACACTATCTACTATCTATCTATCTATCTATATACATATATATATATATATATATATATATATATATATATATATATATATATATATACATATAAATACATACATACAATGTGTGTGCATATATATATATATATATATATATATATATATATATATATATATATATATATATATAATATATATATATATGGGTTTATAATATAAAAAAGCCTTCTAAATGAACTAAAAGAGGATAAACTGAGAAAATTACGACAATGTTATGCACCTAAAAAAGTTCTTAGGTTGGAAAGCAATCATGGAAGCTGTTTCCAAAGGAGAGAATTCCTTCCAGGCCGGACCATTCACCCCAAAAGATTTCACTTGATAACTAGTTGGCATTGATAGGGAATGTTTTAAAAGTCACTGAAGCTTTTTTGTGGTCTGAGGAATATATTCCTTTGCACAGGCTGAACCCTAGATCTAGAAATATTATCCTGCCCTTCTCTCGGGCCAAATCAGGAATGGCAACGCCCAGCCAACCCTATTTTTACTGTTTTTCTCTGATAGGATCTACAAGTCCTGTCACTCTATCTATCTATGTATTTATCTATATATCTATGTCTCTATTTATCTAGATATGTATATATATATATATATATATATATATATATATATATAAATATATAAAGATAGATAGACAGATAGATAGACAGATACAGATATACAGTATTTATGAATATGTATATATATATATATATATATATATATATATATATATATATATATATATACATACACACACACACACACACACACACACACACATACACATATATATATAATATATATAGAGAGAGAGAGAGAGAGAGAGAGAGAGAGAGAGAGAGAGAGAGAATCTCGCCTATGACGCGCCGAATTTAAAGCACACATGTCCATTCCCATTAAAAACCAGAGAACGAGAAGTAGCATCAGAATAGGGTCAATCAAGACTTAAAGAGCGTCGTAATGAGCGCGGGGGGAGGGGGAGGGGGAGGGAGGAGGCAGATGGGAGGAGGGAGGATGGGGAGTGGGATTGTGTGTGAGTCTGTGAGTACTGCTGCGGCTGCCCCTCCTGTCAACATCCCCACAGATATTGATCATATCCATCCTACGATTGTCCTCCAATCGCCCTTCCTCTCGGGGACTCCCAACACAATGCCCCTCCAACAGTTAACCTACTATTAGTGCCCAGCCACCGTTCGAAAGCACAAAGGCCTCCCCATGGGTAATGCGCCAGCCGTTGGGTATGAAGTACTCCAGGTGTGCGCTGGCTGACGCGTCCTTCAGGAGCAACGGGTGATGGTTTTTTAACGACCAGGGTTGGAAGAGGGATTGTGTGGCATCGTAACTGATTTGAATGTTTTTTACCCCTGGAATGGCACAGACTCTGAAACTAACCATTGTAAATATCAATTTTTTTGCAGTTTGGAAATTATTACAGTTAAAATGGAGTGTAACTACACTCAAATGAGTACTGACGATGTATAACAAGTGTGATCTTGAAGACATAATTTGAGGAACCTGTCATTTCTTTATGCAACAAAAAACGGAATATTTCTTGGGCCTTAAAACATCCTCCAGATACATACTTGAGGAAGCGACTCAAAGGTATATGTAGCCTACTGTCAGACCATTACGCTTGGCTCCAAGAGACCATGCCATAAGATTCTTAAGTAAACTGTCCTTGTACTACGTACAAACGTCGAGGAGTTGGTTCTCGAATGATAAATCAACTGATTCATTCATTCACTTGTTCGCTAGACAACTAATAAATAAATATTTATGCAAACATTCAGAACGCACGTATGTTCCTGTCATAAAAGTATATAGTATGCACTGTATATAATACAGCACACTCTGATTTCCAAACTTAAAGAAAAATACTCATATGAAAAAATATATAATTTTGAAAAGCTCAGTGTCAAAGACACAAATCCCACACAAAGGCTTATCATGTGAAGGAAAATACAAATATATTTCCTGGGTTTTATCTCCTACTTTTATTCCTAAGTATACTAGGAGTCCTTTTAGACTTTCACGAGGCTCTGAAGCTTCTCTTCGATATCACCAGTCAACACCAACATCCACAAACATCCACCACTCCATTCCGTGTGGGGTTCCTAATAAGCCTACAGAGTGGAGAATTTCTTGACCAAATGGTACTTTTACAACTAATGGCTCCTCTTTGGTGCTGTTACTGGGCCAGCCGTGGCCTTGCAACGGAATGCTATGTAATGGCTGCCAGTAAGACACACAAAAAAACAAAAGAATACAGGAGATGTATGCTGGATTGGACGCCATGGCACTCCCATTTCACTGGTCGGCCATCTTTCGTGAATTCGGTTACTTGGTTAAGCCCAGTGGCCCGCACGAGTGTAAAATGTATTTTTTCCTAGGGGGCTGAAAACCTTTGCAACGGAATGCTATGTAATGGCTGCCAGTAAGACACAAAAAACAAATACATATAAGAATACAGGAGAGTTATGCTGGATTGGACGCCATGGCACTACCATTGAACTGGTCGGCCATCTTACGTGAATTCGGTTTTTTGGTTAAGCCCAGTGGCCCGTAAGAGTGAAAAATGTATTTTTCCCTAGTGGATTGAAAACCTTGCAATGGAATGCTCTGTAATGGCTGCCAGTGGGACAAAAAAAACACATAAAAGAACATATAAGATGGGAATACAGGAGAGGTACGTTGGATTGGACGCCATGGCACTCCCATTGCACTGGTCGGCCATCTTACGTGAATTCGGTTTTTTGGTTAAGCCCAGTGGCCCAGTGTAAAATGTATTTTTTCCCAGTGGGTTGAAAAACCCTTGCAAAGGAATGCTATGTAATGGCTGCCAGTAAGACAAAAAAAAAAAAACATAAAAGAATACAGAGGATGGGAAGACAGGAGAGGTATGCTGGATTGGACGCCACGGCACTCCCATTGCACTGGTCGGCTATCTTACGTGAACTCGGTTACTAAGTTAAGACCAGTGGCCCGTAAGAGTGTAACTGTATTTCTTCCTAGTGGGCTGAAAGCCATAGTAACTCCAATCACTTTCCCAAACAATATTATGTTCTCTGGGGTTTCTGCATTTCAAGAGTAGTAACTATGTCCTCAAGCTGGTGACAAGCTTTCACGAGGCTCCTGTTTTCCAGAGAAGCGAGTTCAAGTTTAATATGTTATCGTACATATGACAGTGAAGATTGTTTTATTTGGGAATCGCTTTCACATTATATAAATATTACAGGCAAGGAGTCAAACACAACGCCTGCAAACCTCACTCATGACATGCATAAAATACGGACTACTGGATAGACGGCTGTTATTTTCAAGGTTATAACTCGTTATATACATACACACATATTTATTTATGTGTGTGTATGTATGTATGTATATATACATAAAAATACTCATGGATCTTGGTTATACTATCCCCGCAGAGTACGTTCCGAGTCAATCAGCCATAATATTATTGAATATATATATATATATATATATATATATATATATATATATATATATATATATATATATATATATATATATATATATATATATATATATATATATATATATATATATATACACGCCTATTTTTCTTTTTGGAGTGTGTAAATCAGCAAGTTAGGGCATTCTGGTTCTCTGCAAGTCTTCAGGTACGAGACTGCAACCCCCGCGCTTTTTCTTGACTCCCTTCTGGCACTGATAGCCATCCACACGTGGGCTCACTAGTGGTGGTCGACGCAAACTCACAATACAAAGATATCAAGATGTTTCACACAGGAATTTCCTCTAAGGAAAAAACCAGACGTTAAAATGTATAACGTTAGTCTTTAAAAGGGCAAAGGGGGAAAATTTTACACTACCTATTGATATCGTTCAATTGGAAATTCTGAACAACACTGGATGTTTCCTCAAATGGCATGATGCATTACTATCATTGGAAGCACCATCGTCAACAAATGTTAGTTAATTACTATATGATTTATAACTGGCTGATGAATTAGGCGGTTCTTTTGAAAACGTTATGCGTTTGATTATAAAGAATGGATGGGAAATTTTACCTTTGAATTGTGATTGCACATATTAATGAAAAAGGGTCATCGGCAGATAGAAGCTGTTAGGCTAATTACCTACCTGCGCGCAAACACACACACACATTCATACATATGTATATGTATACATATACATATACATACAGTATATGTGTATATGTATACATATACATAAATATATACATATGTATATGTATACATAATATATACACATATCTATATATGAATATATATATTTGTAAATGGTTAAATAGGCTGATGAGGGAACATTTGTATAGAACATACATCACAACGTATGTTTAGCAATATTCGTAATGCAACCCAGAGCTGACCTCGAAAATGATCCATTACACAGCTAACAGCAAACTATTTGTATGAGAATGCAGACGTCAGAATGTTAATTAAGCAAAGAGCTATGGACACACCCAATATTAATTACATTGCGTGACATGGGAATATGAAGTGACTTTAGGACTGCATTCCTAAAGCACTCAAAAATAGCGCCGTTTAAATACACTCCAAATGTATCCTACGACAGTCCACTATACACAATTTAACTTTTATGTTGAAAAGGATCGAATGCTTTCATAAACATCACTGGGTGAGAGTTCGGAAATGTCTCATTGTACACTTTTAGTCAAACGTAGAGGGTTGACTATATTTTACATTATTTTGTTCTTTGCGTTGAATGAAGATCAAAATACACAATAAATTTCAATTATTATTCTGGTTACCTATATCACCTGTCACACCAAATTTCAAATAGTTCGAAGCGAGAAGTGTAAGCAGTATAAGGCAATGATCCTGGATTAGATGCGCTGTTTAGAATTTCCGTCTTCAATGTTTACAAGACTTATAAACAGTAAAATGATTACAATAATGCAGTAAAATTATTACAGTAATAAACATTTGGCTAACTGAGGTAAAAAGTTTAATAATAATAATCTGCAATATCCTATTTATTCGAATACATTAACTGCTGTCAATTTTGTTGCAAACCATTGAAGATTTAATATGATGCTTTTTAGGATCCATTCCTTTTCAATGAATTTTGAATTTATGAACTGTTGCTTACTTTTTTTTTAAAGTGCTGCACAAAAGTATTCTACAGCTAAAAATTGAGCCTGAGATTTTTTGCCAACTCATACTCCCTTTTTATTGTTTTGAATAACACCCCATGCATACATTGGACCATTACGTTTGGCTCAAAGAGACAATGCTACCAGATTCATACGTAAACTGTCCTTCTGCTTCTTACAAATGTTGAGGAGTTGGTTCTTAAATGAAAAAATTAAGATATAATTATTCACTCATTCGTTTAATTTATAACTGCATATAAACATCAAACTATAATTCTATTATCTCTTACAGAAATATAATTTAAATTATAAAAGCAAAATGAAATCTAGTCATTATCCATATTTAACGTATAAGAGAAATTTCTAGTCATTATCCGCATTTGAGGTATGTGAGAAATTTATAGCCACTATCCACATTTGAGCTACGAGAGAAATTTATAGTTACTATCCATATAAAGATATGAGAGAAATTTCTAGTCACTATCCACATTTGAGGTATGAGAGAAGTTTCTAGCCACTATCTACATTTGAAGTATGAGAGAAATTTCTTGTCACTATCCACATCTGAGGGATGTGAGAAATTTCTAGTCACTATCCACATTTGAGGTATGACAAATTCCTAGTCACTATCTACATTTTAGGTATGAGAGAAATTTCTTGTCACTATCGGCAGTTGAGGTATGAAAGAAATTTCTAGTCACTATCCACATTTGACATATGACAGAAATTTCTAGTCACTATCCGCAATTGAGGTATGAGAGAAATTTCTAGTTACTATCCAAATTTGTGGTATGAGAGAAATTTCTAGCCACTCTCCACATTTGAAGTATGAGAGAAATTTCTAGTCACTATCCATATCTGAGGTATGAGAGAAATTTTCAATCACTATCCACATTTGAGGTATGAGAGAAATTTCTAGTCACTATCCACATTTGAAGTATGAGAGAAATTTCTAGTCACTATCCAAATTTGAGGTATGAGAGAAATTTTTAGTCACATTCCATATTTGAGGTATGAGAGAAATTTCTAGTCATTACCCACATTTGAGGTATGAGAGAAATTTCTATTCACTATCCACACTTAAGTTATGAGAGAATTTCTAGTCACTATCCACACATTTAAGGTATGAGAGAAATTTCTAGTTACTATCCACATTTAAGGTATGAGAGAAATTTCTAGTCACTATCCACATTTAAGGTATGAGAGAAATTTCTAGTCATTACCCACACTTAAGGCATGAGAGAAATATCTAGTCACTGCCCACATTAAAGTTATGAGAGAATTTCTAGATACTATCCACATTTAAGGTATGAGAGAAATTTCTAGTCACTATCCACATTTAGGGTATGAGAGAAATTTCTAGTCACTATCCACATTTAAGGTATGAGAGAAATTTCTAGTCACTATCCACATTCAAGGTATGAGAGAAATTTCTAGTCACTATCCACATTTAAGGTATGAGAGAAATTTCTAGTCATTACCCACATTTAAGGTATGAGAGAAATATCTAGTCACTGCCCACATTAAAGTTATGAGAGAATTTCTAGTTACTATCCACATTTAAGGTATGAGAGAAATTTCTAGTCATTATCCACATTTAAGGTATGAGAGAAATTTCTAGTCATTATCTAAATTTAAGGTATGAGAGAAATTTATAGTCATTATCCACTTTTAAGGCATGAGAGAAATTTCTAGTCACTATCCACATTGAAGGTATGTGAGGAATAAGCTAAAGATTCATCACAAAAAAAAACTCTCACTAACGATAACGAAAATACCCTTTTATCTGCCTACAGCAACAAATACCGAACCAAAAACAAAGCAAAGCCGAGAGGGTTACAGAAGGGGATGCTCATTTGGGCGGACGGGATACATCCAACTGATGGCTTCAGTCTTAAGGCTAATCTTAATTAAATCTATTAACGGAGTCATGCTTCCATTTTCCGATTCAACTTTCAATTATAGGCGGAAATAGAAATCTCTCTCACTAGTTCGTCAGAATCCCTGCCCGGCGCCAATCACATCATTCCGATGAAGCGAGATTCAAATCGGCTAAATGCAATCCCTCGTCGCTAATGAGTTTGTTAAATGATTTCTTTCACGATCGATCGGGATCGGTGTGAAAATATTTCTCGACAAAAAAGGGGCAGTCTTTCAAAACTGCTCCAAAATCAAGGGAAGTGGAAAAAGAAGAAATATACAAACGCATGACAGAGTACGCGGCAATCAGAAACAAACAAAGTAAAACCTGGGAAAATATGCTAAATGACATTTGACTCAGATGCAAAAACAGAAAAAAAGATTAAACGAAGTCATATTCAGACACAAAAAGAAACGGCAAAAAGAAAAAAAATACACAACATGAAAAAAGACGACAAAACCATGGTAGCCATTAGTTTCCAAACAAGGGTCTCTCTCTCTCTCTCTCTCTCTCTCTCTCTCTCTCTCTCTCTCTCTCTCTCTCTCTCTCTCTCTCTCCTTAGGGGGAAAGGGGGCATGGCATGGTGGCATAGGAATAGCTTGGGCAGGGAGCAGGCGAATTTTTACCTGAAAACCACGGGCAAAGGATAAGGAATGCATTAGCACTTTTTTCTTCTTTTTTATGAGTCTTCGCTGTGCATTAAGAGGTCCTAATGGGTTATAGATGTGGCGTGTTGAAAAAAAGTACAGCAGCGGTAGGCTGGTAAATCCTTTTTTTTTATCGTGCTCTCTCTCTCTCTCTCTCTCTCTCTCTCTCTCTCTCTCTCTCTCTCTCTCTCTTTTCACGCTGAACAATGGAAGAGAAAGGGGAGGCAGTGAAGGGCCTCATCCACAACTACCCATGCGTTCCATCCAACCTTACACACACACACACACACACACACACACACACACTCGCAAACAGATTAAAGTATATATTTTATCTGATGATACAGCTCGTCAACATATCGACTTATGAAGGTTAAATGAGCGGAAAAGTGTTACGAAACGCCATGCAAAAGAAGCAATTCAAAGTGGTAAAGTGAAATTAAGACGAAGATTTCTTTTACGTAATCAATTTTAATTTGATGGGAAAAAACAACAGAGCTGTGGAAATAAATGCGAAAGCAATATTAGAAAGTGTTTTTAGTAAGTATAGAGGGTGGCGCACGCAAACTATAGGTCAGAAATACCCAATTTGGTTTGCATAAGAATAAACAGATGAGGAGCAGTTGCGTACGTGCTGTGAAAAGAGCGACCTGCTGCTGAGGTAAGTTAGCAATGAAGTGGCAAAGAAGTCGTGACATCTGGTGAACAGAAGGCCCATAATCTGTAGTGGAAAAATGATTGACATAACAAACCAAAGAGTAGGCAGACTCGTAAATTCTAAAGCTAATCATATCTATGAAAATTCTCACCTCCTTCAAGGAAAATTATATTACTAAACATGTTTCCTAAATTAAATATTCAGTTTTAACTCATTAGAGTAAATTGAGAAAAGGAACTGGTTAAAGAAATCTGCAGAAGGCACGTCAGCAAATACCGTATTGGTCAGTTCTCCAAGGCTAAAAACATTGCTTTTCTGGGATGCAGTTTCTCCCCATCCATAAACATTTAGTTTGCCTTTTGAGCCTTTTACATATATATATATATATATATATATATATATATATATATATATATATATATATATATATATATATATATATATATATATATATAACATACACAAACACACACACACACATATATATATATGCATATGCATATGTTTTGTACTTTATTTATGTATGTATGTGTATATATATATATATATATATATATACACATATATATGTGTTTGTGTATGTATAGTATGTATTTATGTATGTATGTATGTATGTATATATGTATAGATATAGTATATATATATGTGTGTGTGTGTGTGTGTGTGTGTGTGTACATACTTCTCAAGATATCTCCTAAAGCACAGCATACAGGAAAAAAGTCAACTGACTGCAAATGGTATATCAACGCCTGTGCTATATTCTCAGTCTAAGAGTAGTTGTCACGCAATATAGAATTTGAATTTTCAGAGAGATATCTGATAAAACCCGTTATATGCATTGTCAATTAGCTTTCGATATTACGGATCAATATGTCACTGCGTATAATCAAATAAACTGGTATAACGCAAGCGATATCCTGTGACAACTTATGTCTACCAGTGCTGGCATCAGATAAACTGGTTACTAACAAAACACCAGAGGATGCGGCTCCAAGTGACAAGCGTGGTACAGCTTTGCTCTTAAGTGGTATGATATGATTGCATAGGATATCGTTCAAAATTCACAAACTGGCAACCTAACATGATCCATATTTATCCATTATTTCAATACGAAAATACGATTATTTCATACAATAAGGCCATAATATGTTTCATAAGAGTGAAATCTGTTATATGTTTCAAAACTGTAAGAAAATATCACGTGTAGCCCAATTTTGAAAAAAATAGTTACGAAACATTTTCAAAACTTTCGTTCACGAATTCCCGATGCGTTAGACAAAAAGAATTCATCCAACCTTAGTTCAAATGTTAAATAAAAAAACGAAAAAAAATTGTCATAACATTAATATTGCTTTCAATGCAACCATAAAATTGGAAATAGTCCTATTTTACTATTTTTACACCTCATCGCTGAAAAATACGTAAATAATAAGTAAATATAAAAGTAGAATGCATCCACCGATATCAACAATGAGTAGCGACAATGGAATTGTCTTGAAAACATTGTCTTGAAAACATTTATTTTATATTTGTTAGAGGAATATTTGGATTTTCATAAAAATAAAATGATTTAAGTTATACTTCTTAACCACTTCAAAAATTATGGCTTCCTAGCAAATATTCGCCTATGTAATTATTCTTTTGTTGAAGCCAAGATTTTCTTCCTAGGCCCAGGTGTGTTACATTTCTTTACTTGCTATAAACACATTACACTTAGCCATCCCATCTCTATATTAACAATTTCTGTCCAGAAAGCATATGAAGTTGTCTATACATTCTTGCACTTCAAGTTACCGTATGAATGAATAAATTATACGCCAACAGCGAGCAGAAAGACTTCAAGAAAATAATATTTTTAGCCAGTTAAAAAACAAGTGTTCCATAGGCCTTGATATTAACACTAATAGATATTTCGATTAATAGCCATCTTCTCCATATAATTCAATTCATTATATTTTTTATTCCTCAAAGAACAGGTAATCTTTACAAATAAATTCTTTTTAACAGAGGTTACACCTCAGAAGACAGATTATTTTTTTAGGACTATAAATCATTTTGAAACATACAGACAGCTTGAACACAGCCTAAAACGTCAACATTCAAAGAAAAGTTACTGTAATTTATATTCCTATTTTGAAAATGTTGTTACGACTGTTGAGTTTATTAGGTCTACTGCTATAATACTACAGAGGTAGTTACGTTGACCAGCCCGCGGAGCATGTTAAGCGCGCTGTCATTGACGGCACCGCTAACCTTATCACACCGTGCTTTGAGCCAAGCAATGTAAAGAAAAAAATCAGTTCAAATCATACAGGTTACGAATTATACCAATGCATAATTGGGATCATATTATATAACCATAGGGGAAATAGTGCTAGCTGTGAATTCGCAAACTTGTGGATATGCTTGAAATTGGAAATGAAAAAAAAAAGTTTAACACTACTTGGCAACGTTACGTTGAGTCTGAGATTTTGGACGATACAAAAAGAATCATGTCGCCTCAGATTTGAGCATGACGGTACAGTCAGATACAACAGTTAAAGAACCAGCGTTGAGGACAAGGGGGTAGAGGGAACATTGCATGCTAGGCCTAAGCTTACTGTGCCTATCTCCCGTCACCTTTTCTGGGCCTCAGATCGTCTTTTGATAGCTGTCTACAGTTTTCAGATTATACCTATTATACTCGGCCAAACATTATTCAAGAATCTGGAGCCGACGTAATAAAGTTTATTCAATTAACAAAGACGTACTGTATACACAAAAAAGGCAAATGATATAAAATTAAATTCAAGTCAGAGAGAGGGAGAGATCTGAATTTATGAATGTTTGGTCTAATGACCTGGCATTGAGAGAGAGAGAGAGAGAGAGAGAGAGAGAGAGAGAGAGAAAAAAAAATTTGAATTTATGAATGTTTGGTCTAATGACCTGGCACTAAACCAAGAGAGAGAGAGACGGAGAGAGAGAGAGGGAGAGAGAGATACTCTTCACCTACGTGCATGTCGAATGTTGTAGATAGATAGAGAGCCATCAACTCTGAAAATTCCTATCTCGCAAATAACAGAGGATTGCCCGAGTACTTACCCAGAGCTGCGATGTTTGCACATTACATCAAACTCAATCAGACCGCCATAACCGCGTTATTAGCCAACATCCCGCAGAAGATTAATTCCCAGAACGGAAATAAGCCTCACAAAAAAAAAAAAAAAAACCTTCTGGAAAAAAAAGTAACGGCGAGCCATTAAGAGTGTAAAAGTGGCTATCAAAAGAAATTTGATAAAAACCCAATCGTATCAATACCATTCCATCGGGGCGATGAAAAGTGATTATCGAAACTCGGAGGATTTTTATGCATTAACTTTATTCACATGCATTAGCGGGAGAGCCGGCCTGGCCAAAACTCATTTATATTTACAGAGCTATTTCGACTCTCCGGAAATAATGGTTCCATGAAGTATATGCCCCATATTTTCATTAGGATACCGACAGACACTCTGGTCGATCTAGCCAGCGCCTCTAGCGAGCCCTGCGCGGATTGCGGCTATTTCTAAGTTCGGAGGTCGGTCTTGATTATTTTCATTTAATGGAGATCACACAATCTGAATTTTTCTAGGGAGCTGTTTCTTATTCAGAATGCTGGATTTTCAAAGAGAACATATTATTTCAACTGGAAAATACATGTAAAAAAAATAGTAGCACTCACAATGCAAACTTAAAAATCGAGATTTTTTGCATAGGAAAAGTGAACCTCAGAAGGAAGATGCAGAACCCGAGATCCGACATTTTTGTCATAAATGTGATAAAATACTGAGTTTCTATGTTACTTAAACACTTTACTTCAGTATATTAAGGTAAAATAAATTTCTTATCACATTTGAACAGCGGATTTGGTCTAATAAACTAGACTTTAAGCTCTTCCAGGTTATAGGTACGTGTGCGCGAAAGGGCTCTGCCGGCGAGATTTATCCTGATTTGTTTGGGCAGATATTAAGAGGGATAGGACTAGTGTTCTTTTCTTTCAAAAAAAGTCTCCCCCGTTCGGATTCTACAGCTTGTATACTTCTTAAAAATATTAAACACCTTAATGAACAAAAATGTGCTAAAAGCAAAGAGAAGGAAAAGAAATAACTTAAACTAAAATATATAATATGCAGCATGCGTCAGTAATTAAAGCCGATACCTCAAAACATTTACCAACATACGACTGACAAACCATCACAAATATCCCTACAAATATTCCCCTTTTCAATACTGCCATTTC
>NC_089745.1:51231493-51316493 GCF_040412425.1 Macrobrachium rosenbergii
GGTAATTTGCTAGCGAATTCTTGCTAATCATAATACCTCCCCATACAAGATGATGTACATACCTCCTTCGGGTGTGTACATCGATATTCAGAATGAGCGGCAAATGCTTTACGTTACTCTACATTCTGCCTTGCAATGAACTTTACTCCTAAGGGTTTTATGAAGCTGAGACATTACTTTTAATAACACATTGGGACAATTTTCGTTAACAGAACGCAAAGTGATTTAAACACTTGCAAAAGAATAATTACTTTAGATTTGGTTACCCACTGTAACTTTATAAAGTGACTCGAACAATTGTGAATTAATTAAGATTATAGGACCACGTATATGAGGCTATGGCCAACAAATGAAAAGAAATGGTTATTGTTCAAGAATTAAAATACACGGTTACTTAATTTTAGATAAAATGCATGCGGTTAGTACAATCTGCCTTGAAGAGGCTGTGTAAATGAAAAACAGCGTTTACTTTTGTAAATGACATCCCCTTTTACGCGATACTGTAATGACTATACATATTCGCATTGATAATTTATCTTCGTTTTTACGTACTTTGCTTAGCCGGCCCCACACGGATTTTGACAGCCGTATGCGGGCGAGAGTATTCGCGAGGTTTTAATTCGCTAACCTTAAACTACGCTAATTTTATGCGTCCACTGCCTACTCAATGTTATGACAGGGCGAGCAGACAAAAGATGTGGGGTAGGACAAACAGAGATCTTGGAAGGAAATGGAAGGGGAAAAGGGATAATAATAACAAAAGGAAAATTACCAAGACATTACGAATGAAACTTGACCGCATATGAAAGGCGGGACACGTCCCTCAGAGCTTACAAAAGGGGCATTTAAATCACAAGGGCAAGAGTTTATGACTCGCGATTCATTAAAACTAAAGATAAATAAATGACTAAAAGAAAGTAATTGATATTGGCAGAAGAGCTAAGGGAAAAAGAGTGAGGGTTTTATTGTGTTAGGCGGGAATTTATCGTCCTTTGCCTATAAATTACGGCCCGGACTATCACTTCAGTCCCAGGGCGAGGAAAGTGCACCCGAAGGGCGCGACTCCTTCAGGAGGGGCTGACACGCACGCCCGGTGCCAAGGTATGGGCGCAAGGGCGTGCCACTTCTCACTCTGTTATTCTTAATGATTTATACATTGTGTGGGGAATGGTATCCCGTATTTAATTGCCTCTTGTGGGGATAATTTAAGGGAAGATTAAATAGAAGGTGATAAGAGATAGAAGTTCCTGAGGAACGGAGGAAGATAGAGGAGGGCTTGACATCCCCTTCTGGATTAAGGGTGCCAGGACCTTTGAAAGATGAAATGGTGGCACAGGTGCCAGGGGAGCTCTAGAGCTCTTTGTAAATTACCTGGAATGTCCCACGCCCGTGGTAATTTCGCCTCGAGCCTTTCTCAATGGGACAGTCGTCCTCGGCCGGGGAAGCGGAGGGCCCGCGACCGGAGGGCGGCACGGAGTACCACCTGGGCCTGCTGATGCGACAGCTGACGCAGGAGTGTTCCGTGCGGGTTCTACCATGATCCGTCGCGGCTCTTGTAGTTCATCGGCCAAGTGAGATATGGCAGAATCCTGACTTGCAATTGCGTCGGCGACGGACTGAGGCAGAGAGGAGGCGGTCGGGGGTGGCGTGAGCGGCTCGCAGGTATCGATGACCAGCTCAGGTACGGGTTGCGAGGCCGCACCTGCAGGTGAGCTTCCGCGGTGGTCGGGAGGAACCGTCTCTCTGACCGACGCTGGTAGCGGTGCCAGGCCGGGGGAAGAGAGGGGGTCCTGAGTTGGATCCCGTGAATGGAGATCGGCGTAGCGCTCTGGCGCTGGCACTAGGGCAGAGTCAGGCGCTATCAGAGGTTTCTTGGGCTCGTCGGTCAGGACGGACGAAGCTTGGCCCTGCTCGGGGCATGCAAGTGGCACCAGCAGGAATTTGGCATCTCCTGAAGGGAGATCTGATTGGGGCCCTGGCACTGGCACTGAGGCAGGGCCGGGCACTGGAATTGGATCGGGAACCGATCGAGGGGGCCACTGTACATCGTACTCAGGTGGCACTGGTGGGGACTGCACGTCCTCCAGGTACCCAGGGGGCGCCAGTCTTGACTGAGGAAGAAGCGGGGGAGGCTTACTCGCGCCCGCGGAATGATTCGGGGAATGGGGACCCCTAGATTGTCGTGATTTCGGTGGGGACTGAAAGTCCTGTCCCAGGATGACGTCATAGCCTCCGGGGAGATGGCTTGCTACTGCAAGATTGCAAATTTTGGATTGGTGAGGTCTTGTGACTCTCAATTGGACCGTAGGGAGTATCATTTTAAATTGATTTATTCCCTCGATCGTGACGAGTTTTCGTCTATTGACGATAGCTCCGTAGGGAACTCTGTCCCTCCGGATGAGGGAGATTTGTGCGCCCGAGTCCTCGAAAGCAGTGACTCGGCGCGCGGGCTCGCTACCTCGTGGAGGGGCCACGTATACAGGCCCTTCGGCGGAGGGCCTAATGACTGGGGATCTGTGACGGCCAAGGCGACGGTGGGAGTAGTTGATTTATTATTGCGTGGGCATTTCGCCCATGCGGGAGAATGGCCATAGACCTTGCACGCCGTGCAAAAAGGTCTGGCTGAAATCTTTCGCGCTGCCCCTGTGGAGGCGCAGGCGAGTTATTTGTCGGTTTTCCGGGAGAGAGAGGAGCCGGTTTCTTGTTCCGGCACTGTTCGGAGGAATGCCCCGTTTTCTTGCAATAATGGCAAGTTAGGGGTTTGCCCGAGTTCCCATTTTTGTGGGAATTTGAACCTCCGAGAAGGGACGGGGGATTTATCTTCCGCCCCATGGATCCTTCTTGAGGGTGGTGGGTTTCCCACATATCTGCTATTCGGCAACACTCGGTGAGTGTTGCTGGGGCTTTTTCCACTATATGAGTGGCGAGGGCAGGAGGGCGTAGCGCAGGAAATGCTCAATTTAAACCGCTCGAGTACCTCGGCGGTGTTAGTGGCTCCTTCCGAATCGAGCCATTTGTCAACGCCCGCTCGAATGGTACGCCCAATCGGACCAAGTCTGGCCTGCTTCTCTGGGCTGCTCTCTCCAACGTCTCCTCCACCGCTCGGGGTAATCTCACGCCTTCGTAACTGCTTGGCGTCACGGCTTCCCAGTTTCCCGATCGTCTGCGGGAAGGGCGTGGTAGGCAACGAGGGCCTTTCCGCCCAGGAATTTAGTGAGAACAAGGAGAGTTCCGCGGGGAGAGATCGCAGCACTCCAGGACTCGTTCGGCCCTTTCAAGCCATACTTCGGGTTCGGACTCGGTCCATTTTGGCATGAACGAAAGTGAGCTTGGCTGAGGGCACTCATCCCCGCGGCAGGGGGCGGGGGTGGCGGGCTGTCGTTCTAGCATCTGGAGCTCGTGGGCGCGCTGTCGCTCTCGGTCTTCCCATTCTCGTTCCTCCCTTTTCTCTTGGCGAGTCTGTCTCTCTCTCTCTCCTCACGTTCTCTCTCTCTCTCGTTGTTCTTGAGCGATTCGTTCTCTCTCTCTCTCCTGCTCTTGGGCAATTCTGTTTCTCTCTCTCCTCACGTTCTCTTTCCCTCTCTGCACGTTCTTTTTCCTTCTCCTGCTCTTGGGCAATTCTTGCCCTCTCTCTCTCCTCACGTTCTTTATCCTTCTCCTGCTCTTGGGCAATTCTTGCCCTCTCTCTCTCCTCACGTTCTCTCTCCCTCTCTTCACGTTCTCTTGCTCTCTCAGCCTTGGCATCGTCCACTAGCCGCTCTTGAACCCATGCTCTCAGATCTTGTCCGATAGTCCCATGTCCTTGAAAAGCGGACATGCAGGAATTTGAAATCCTCGTTTTGTTGGGCTCTGGTATTAGCCATCTTGAAATAATGGGTATATGATATGTCTGAGAAGACTTTTTGTTAAAATTGGATGTGTCTTGGAAAGACGGGGTTGTTCTTGGCGAACGAATTCTAATATGCGTCTCGGAAGACGTAGTTGGATTTTGTCACGCTCGGACTTGGCCGGCTGTAGCGTGAAGTTAAGGAGTTGTTCTAACGAACTAGAATGATCAGTCCCGTAAAAGGGCTTAGATGTGTGTGAACTACACTATATAATGTCTCAAAAGGACTTAATTTTTGGGTTCCGTGGAATGAGAAATTCGCCACGTCGACGTAGAAGAATTTTAGGAGTCTCTGAGGACTGGAATTTGGAGGAATTCTCGCCACGTCGACGTAGAATTTTAGGAGTCTCTGAGGACTGGAATTTGGAGAAATTCTCGCCACGTGCGACGTAGAATTTTAGGAGTCTCTGAGGACTGGAATTTGGAGAAATTCTCGCCACGTGCGACGTAGAATTTTAGGAGTCTCTAAGGACTGGAATTTGGAGAAATTCTCGCCACGTGCGACGTAGAATTTTAGGAGTCTCTGAGGACTGGAATTTGGAGAAATTCTCCCCACGTGCGACGTAGAATTTTAGGAGTCACTTAGGACTTGGAATTTGTGGAATTTGGAGGAATTCTCGCCACGTACGACGTAAATTTTAGGAGTCACTTAGGACTTGGAATTACGATTCGTTTTTAGGACTTAGAAATTACTAACGGGAAACCCAAAGAGAAAATGAATGGGAAAAAAAAAATGCTACACACGGGCATGGGCATGGGGGGGGGGGGGGTGCAGGTCGTTTGGCCAACACCGGAGGTATTTTTAGATTCTGGGTGAATGAACCCGTATATTTATATACCGTCTAGGATTCCGGGGAATTTCCCAGTCGTCTGAGAGGATAACAGTACAACGGCCTAGTAATTTTCCCTATAAGCGGAGTTTAAATTTCGCTTTCCTAACACCTAACTCGAATTCTGACTACACTGAGAGAATTGTCAGCAATGCAAGCTGACTTCGTCGTGTCCCACGTGGGAATTTATTCGCGCCTAAATAACAGTTCGCTAATTCGAAATGCGAAGTAAAAGTTATCACAGAGGAATTTCTTTCGCACTATTCCTCGAAGCAAGAATATGGCAAGGATTTTAACACAGAGGAATTTCGCACTATTCCTCGAAGCAAAGGATGGTTAGCACTGGTTATTTCCTAACTACCTATCCTGAAAGGCATGCATTAACGAATCTAATACGGCGGTTCTTTTCTCTCAGTGATTACATGCGTCCCTATTTCTAATTCTAGGAACAGTCACGATTGTAAAAAAGGTTTTGCTAAGATTAACACATTACTTACGTGGAATTTTCTGGATCTGTGTGCTGGTTTTACACAAAAGGTTCGTAATTGTCTCGTACCCAGCTTAGCTTTGCTAATAGCTGATCTGGCAAGTTGCAAATGCAATAAAAAGCAACACTAGGGAACTGCAACTGCAAAACGAGATCTATGGCCAGGTCGCCATTTTTACGTTTTTCCGTGGTTTTAGTTTGAAATATGCTCTGTGAGACAGGTAGCAACAATTTAAGGTGATTTTGCCTTGTGATTCTGACTTCGTGGGTACAGGAAAACGTAAAAAAAGAGGAAAACAAAGGAGAATTTCACATGAGCATAGGGCTCTGGTTACTGAGGGAAATATTACGTAAAACACGGGCACATTTAAAGTAGTGTATTTACATAAATGACCTTAGTACGGGAAAGAGGAACTCAAGTAGATTGAATGAAACTGGGGAATTCAGACACAGTCCGAGAAGCTTCCACGATGGGATCCTCTGAAATGAGAGATATGCACATTATACGCCAGTAATGAAAATAGACAAAAGAATAATGAATTCGAAGCTGCACTGAGGGTGCCAAAGGAGTAATAAAAATTAATACTGCCGATGCAAGAGGCGCACGGACATTAGACAAGGGAGATTTCTGGCTTTCTCTTTAAGAAAATATTACGAGACAAAAGCGTGACTGAAATGGGGCTCTTCCATGGCACTTTACCTTAGCAGATTTTCCGAGGGCGTGTAGAAGGCGGTCCGTGGATGACTTGCGATTTCGAGGACGAGTTTCTTCCACGTGGTGGGATGCAAGGGCTTCCGTAAAGGGGCAAGGCGATGGGGACTCCTCGAAACTCAAGCAATGGCGTGTGGGCTCGAGGAATACGGTTGAAGGGCACGAGGAGAAGTATACTTTGGGAAGGGCCACGTGGTTAGGATGCAAGGGCATCGGTGGGGCCAGGTGTTGAGGACGTCTCCACAAGTTCACTCCATATCTTCCAGCCAGTGTGTGTGTCGAGACCTCGTGGGCTTTTGCCTTTATCCCCTCCTATGGGGCAGGGGGCGTCCATCACAGATGCTTTGACTCATTGCACCTGCTGCCCGCAGGGGAGGTTTTGGCCTGTAGGAGAAACGCCCAAGCCAGATTACTTTTGCCTCGAAGGAAAGATCTTTATCAAAAATGGGAGCGCCTTTAATCTTTTAAACCTTGTTTTTAAGTCGATAGACAGATGGTCTATCGATCGGCCGGCTGGCAGTAAATGAACAACCAACAACAACAAAGGAGGGGGGGGAGGTAATTTGCTAGCGAATTCTTGCTAATCATAATAATATATATATATATATATACTGTATATATATACACATATTTACATACATACGATTATGAATAAATAAATAAATATATATATATATATTATATATATGTATGTATGAATGTATGAATGCATGTATGTATATATATATATATATATATATATATATATATATATATATATATATATATATATATATATATATATATACATATATATATATATATATATATATATATATATATATATATATATATATATATATATATATATACATAGTACATAAACTGATCACAATTAGTGTAAGCAGAACGTACCGTAAACGAATTACTAAAAGATGCGACACACCTCTGGAGCGTGTGACGCATTAAATTAATGAAATCATCCTAATGTGAGCCCATAGCAATTAAATGCTAATGTACAAACTGCAATTTGATCCTCCTGGCGGAAATTCCGCCGATCTGACTCGATTCGGAAAAGTGGGTCACTTGGCAATCATCGGTCCTAGGAGGCCGTCGCCTCTCTCGCTCGCACCTTTCCGTCCGCTCAGCTCCTGGATTAGAAATTAATCAACGTCACTCACAATGAAATGACCGCGATGACCTTGACCGTCGTCAATGCTCTGTTAGTTATTGTGAAATTCATTTTTCGCATTAATTGGATTCCTTTCGTGTCGATGGAGGCAGGCGGAGATCCGGAATAGAGATCGGTCATTCTGGCGGGTGTTTGGTTCAGGTGCTTTTCGCTCTGATCCTAGTGTTGCTGTTATGAATTACAGGCACACACGCACACACACACACGCACTCACACATACAAACAACACACACACATATATCTATACATATATATATGAACGTGTGTGTATGTATATACATACATACATACATATACATAAATACATATATATATATATATATATATATATATATATATATATATATATATATATATATATATATATATATATATATATATATATAATTGTAGTCATGGGCAAGAATACTCTGAAGATTCACACTTCCTTTATTGCTTCCTACGTTTCGTGATTCATAATCACATCATCATAAATTCTATGGAAAATGAAATAAATTAATAAAAAAGTACTGAATGGCTAAAACTGAATTACGTTAAAATATTAGTCATTAAAAATCTATAAAGGCTGTTCAAAATTACACACACAAAGCACACTTAAATACATACACAAAGCTTAAAATTCACGTTACACACAGACACATATGGTTACACAAGAGCACATTAAAAATAGCAAAATCACAAAACCCTCCAAATAAATTACAAAAAAAGGGAATAAAAAATTGTCTAATGTTAAGAAAAATTTTTCAAAGAATGGAGAAACAAACATACTTATAAAAAAAAAGCAGAAGACGCTCACCTTACAATGCAAACGACAGAACCACACTAACAGTAAAGGCTGCCTCAATTCCATTGTTTTTGCCATAGGTCATTACTGTTTGTACCTCTGACCTTTTTGTTTTGTTTTTCTGTATATATTTTTCTTTTACTGTTAATGTGGTTCTGTCGTTTGCATTGTAAGGTGAGCGTCTTCTGCTTTTTTTATAAATATATTACTGTCTTCGTTTGTTTCTCCATTCTTTAAAAAATTTTTCTTAAAATTAGACTATTTTTCATTCCCTTTTTTGTAATTTTTTGGAGGGTTTTGTGATTTTGCTATTTTTAATGTGCTCTTGTGTAACCATATGTGTTCGTGTGTAACGTGATTTTAAGCTTCGTGTGTATGTCTTTAAGTGTGCTCTTGTGTGTGTAATTTTGAACAGCCTTTATAGATTTTTAATGACTAATATTTTAACGTAATTCAGTTTTAGCCATTCAGTACTTTTATTAATTTATTTCATTTTCCATAGAATTCCTGATGATGTGATTATGAATCACGAAGCAATAAAAAGTGTGAATCTTCAGAGTATTCCTGCCCTTGACTACAATTTATGTATGTGCATCGAATCTGCCTAAAGATTTGTGATATATATATATATATATATATATATATATATATATATATATATATATATATATATATATATATATATATATATATGTATAATCTTAAAGCCATTTTCCTTAAATGGTTCCCCAAAAAACGTAACACGATGATTAGATGATGACTGCCATAGTCATACTATAATTAATGAGTAATGGATGTCCAACCTGAGTAAACAAAAAAAAAAATTCCACAATATTATCCTCTTCATTTGCGTATAAAGATGGCTTACCCGGCAGCGTGTAAAACTCACCTACTACATATACGCCATTCAAGAGTATATTGCAACCACACTCTCATTTCCATTAGCCTCTGCTCTTTTCACATGGCCACAACCACCTTAGAACACTTAAATCAGCCCTTTCTCATATGCTAAGCTTTTTACAACTACCGCTTATGCACCATATACTACACAGACAATTTATCTCAACAAGTTACAACTATTTTGCTTTCATTTACGTTCAAAATACACGCTCTACTTCCACAGAGAGGAGATAGTTATATATTTTCCTCATGATAGTATGATGGATAACGGCAATGTCATCCTAGTTCCTTACCCTGGTCAGGGTAAGAACTCGTCATTCAATATATTTCCGTTCATCGTAAGATAGAGGGAATTTAATATTAATGGATTACTAGTGACTATATATATATATATATATATATATATATATATATATATATATATATATATATATATGTATGTATGTATGTATGTATAACTGAATCACGAAAATATGGAACGTGATGAATATATAAATAAACTTATTTATATTATTTTTTATATTTTTCTTTAGTCTGCTAGTAAAGGACCGTTGTGTCGAAAGGCCTAGCAGCAGCAATCCGTTGCTTCACTTTCCTTCGTGGCATTTGCCTTTATATATATATATATATATATATATATATATATATATATATATATATATATATATATTATATATATATAAATATATATATATATATATATATATATATATATATATATATATATATATATATATATATATATATATATATATATTTAAAGATATCAAGACCAGATATAGTTTAATCAGTTCACTATAAATGAAACAACTTTACACCTAGGGGGAATTGTATGTGATTAATGCTTCCACGAAGCACTTATCACTTATAATTTCCCTTGGGTGCAAAGGTATAGTGACCTGGATATTAAATTAACTGAATGGGTTAATATTCGAGAATGTAGAAAATGTCACGGTGTATACGACAAATATATGTATATCTAACACATGTATTATGTGCGCGCGTGTGTGCTCGCTCGTTTGTACGCGTATCAAAAACGAATATTTTCTAAAATGAATAAAATAATGTTGAAACTGCATTCAGAAACGTCAAAGCAACAACCATTGCAGAGAAATATCTCATTTTTTTTTAAATATATCGGAAGTTTTTCGACAACAAAATATCGAAAAAAATGGAAAAATAAACTTCCATTTTACAGCACTGCAATAAAATGGAAAAAGGGGAAACGTTGTCAAGAATAATAAGAACACTTCTTCATTGTAACATCACAAAAATCCAGTCAGTTATATAAATGAACAAAGGAAATCACGGCACCTCTTAATTAAGACACGAAGGGTGAGTCAAAGTGGCACCCATAAATGAAACGGCGGCTACCAATAATGCATTTTCCCCAAGAATATTAACTTACAAATCCTTACTCATTTGATCTTTCTTATATTAAAAAATCTGCATAGACGGTCATATGAAAAATGGAATTCCAAGCACAGCTGCAATAGCAATATAACGCACACATTCAAATAATCTTTATACATATATATACATATATATATATATATATATATATATATATATATATATATATATATATATATATATATATATATATATATATATATATATATATATATATATATATATATATACAAGCATACATACAAACAGACATAAATATATGTATATATATAATATATATATATATATATATATATATATATATATATATATATATATATATATATATATATATATATGATATACTCCAACGATGGTAAACAGTAGGGCCTGAAAAGTACTGCATTTGAGTTCTAACAGTTTGCTATGATAATACACCAGATCCTAGGGCAGATAATGGCCTAGCCAAGGTTGTGGACCCCTTGGTTGTGGGAAATACCCCTATATGACATAAGATAGTTGCTCCCAGGATTTTGAATGCATGATAACAGATGTGTTTCAGGACATGGACCGTGTGTTCAGGACACGGGCAAGTTAAATAGTCATTTGGTGTGGCCGAGAGATGTTGAACAAGGGAGGAGGCAGTTCTTTTTGTCAATAATAATAAGGGGATCTATGCAAGTTCATATGAACTAGCCAAAAAGAACCTGTGTAAGAGTTCAAATGTGATACCCAAAGAGGACCTATGCAAGAGTTCAAATATGCCAGGAGAATAGGGCCTATGAAAAAGTTCAAATGTGTCTCCCAAGAGTACCTACGAACGAGTTTAAATGTTTAAACGTGCTAGCAAAGGAGGACCTCGGAAAGAGCTCAAAAGTTCCAGCCAATGAGGACTTATGAAAGCGTTCAAATGTGCAAGCCAAAATGCACTTATGAAAGAATTCAAATGTGCTGACCAAAGAGGACCTATGACAGAGTTCCAATGTCTGTACCAAAGAGTACCTATGAAAGCCAAATTCTTTGCTTTGTTAGTAAAATTGAACATTCTTTGAGCAAACAGTGTGATATTTTATGTATATAGTCCAAGAATAGATAAGAATGAGAATCAAAGCGAAAGTTTGCGAACGAGTCTAAATCTGGTCATCTGGATCCGGAAAATGAGAAACAATGGTTCTGAATCGCTTGAATTCAAAGACAAGTGAGTGGAAGCAAGGAGGTGATCAGTGGGCTCTGAGCGCCTAGAGCGAATAACAATGGATATAGTCTATTCCAGCTGTAATAAATGTATGTGAATATAACAGATACATGTATGTTTGAGCAGGAATAGGCTTTTATCTTTCCTTGTTTTCAAGTCGTTAAGGTTAACCTCCTTTTAACATATCAGATGTGGAATCAAATCGTCCTTCAAGCGTCTGAGTTTCTTCCTTTGTTTCTTCATTTAGGTTATAGGCTTTGTAGTGACAAGCAAATCCAAAAAGTTTGAAGGAATCGAGAGGTTAAATGGTTATTGTGGCTATTTCTATTTCTAATAAATAAAACGAACATATATATATATATATATATATATATATATATAAACACATATATATATATATATATATATATATATATATATATATAGATATATGTGTGTGTGTGTTTTATTGTTTTCAGACATGATTTCTGCTGACAGCATTTCATTGCCAATGGAATTGAAAAAAAATTTGAAAAAAGGATTTATGTATATATATATGAAATGAAATCCATAATATATGTATATATATATATATATATATATATATATATATATATATATATATATATATATATATATATATATATATATATATATATATATTCCAAATGCAATTCAGTCGGCAATGAATTGGTGTCAGTAGAAATCACGTCTGAAAATAATATATATATATATATATATATATATATATATATATATATATATATATATATATATATATATATATATATATATATAATTGTAATAGCCACAATGCCCTCTTAACTTCCTCAAATTCTTCGTACTTTTTGGATACGCTTGTCACTACACGTGGTCAGGTGGACAATGATACCTCGTTCTGATTAGCGGACCCGGGACCGTTTCCCGCTACCGGGCATCAGAATTTCTTCATATTTCTTGCACTTGGATCTTAAGGCTTTGTAGTGACAAGCCTATCCAACAAAGCACGAAGAATTCGAGAAAGTTAAGAGGGCATTGTGGCTATCACAAGTACATATGTAAGTGGTAAAAAGGTAAAAAGTGACCAGTAGATTCTACATATACTGCAGCACTGTAGAGTGTAAATATGGTTACAAGAAAACTTATGGGTGCTCATCTCCAGATCAGAGCTGCCATTGCTGCAAGAAAGCTGTGTGTACCCCAACTTCATCTTGTCAAAACCTTGGAGACTACTGCTCAACTGAAGAGTGTCCTGCTGGTTATGTTAAGGCTGTTGCTGCATGCTCTTCAGGATGCCATTGTTGTAAAAAATTCACAATAGTTGACAACTGTTCTCCACTGGATAGCTGTAAAGGTTTTGGAGACTGCTGTAGCATTTCTAAGTGTCCTTACGGGTACTACACAATCTATAATGCGTGTGACTCTACAAATCTGGACTGCCACTGCTGTAAAAATGCTTACACATACAGATCCAATGAAGGAGAAGTAGTTGATGAGCCAGGTGTTCCAGTATCTGAGGCAGTAACTAAAGTTGGAGATGATGTATACCTGGGAACTGTTGAGAAAGATGATGCTGAAGCTCTGGAGGAAATTCCTTCTGAAGCAGAGGCTACTCTGCCCCCACTTGAGTGAATCTTTTTAATATTTTAATGTTTTTAAAACTATATTTAAATTAAATTATAAATGAGAAAAAAATGACCACACACACAACCTCCTTGAAAAGTAAACAAACATTAATAACAAGCAAACAGTTGTTATACACAAGAGGATGTCTGTGACAAGTGACACAAACGAGACTAGGTTTAACAAATTAAATAAAAACTAAATTTAATCTTAAATGAAAAAGGATCAAATACTGACTATATATATATATATATATATATATATATATATATATATATATATATATATATATATATATATATATATATATATATATATATATATATATATGTATGTATGTATATAAAGAATTGCAAGACTCGGTGCATGAAATTAGCTCATTGTGTGTAAGGATGGGGTAATTACAAGACGATGAATTTTCTGATGAATCTGTGTAAATTCACAATACAGGGGTTGGGCTTTTAATGCAGCAGTTGTGGGATAAAAGTGACAGTGACAATAGTCTTCATTGTTTCTAAAGTAACTCGCTATGAGATATAGCACCTGACTGGGTAACGTATTACTATTATTATTGTTATCTCAGTAGATGAACCCTATTCACATGGAACAAGCACACAGGGTCCATTATTGACTTGAAATTTAAGCTTCCAAAGAATGCTGGTTTCAGACTCCCACCACAGACCCCACACTGCAGCAGTAATTGATCATGATACAGAGCCAGTGAATTTTCATCGCGCTGGGGGAGACGCGAACCCGCGACATCCGAGTGGCACACCACGACACTAACCACTATACCAGCAAACCAGCTAATTTTTGTCAGAAACATAAAATAGTTTGAATGAACTTGTAAAATCAATTCTAGCTACAAAGAATTTTAGGGTATAAAATACCATTCCCTTGTGATAGGTGTCAAGTTTCTCCTCCCGTAAAATGTCTGATAAATCATATCATTTATCATTTGACAAAATATTCTGTTTACCGTATTTGTGATGTTAACATGAGGCACTCGCTGGATTCTAATACGCGCAGAAAAGTCATTCGTAACCGGTATATAGATGCATAAAAATACACACGTTCAAGTACATACGCAGAGTTCACACATATAACTCTGCATAAGTACTTGAACGTGTATTGAATATAGATGCATAAAAAATACACACTTTCAAGTACATACGCAGAGTTTACACATATAACGTATATATGTGTAAACTCTGCGTAAGTACTTGAACGTGTGTATTTTTTATGCCTCTATATACCGGTTACGAATTACTTTTCTGCGCGTATTAGAAACCAGGGAGTGCCTCAGGTTAACATCACAAATAGGGTAAACGGGATATCTTGTCAAATGATAAATAAATGTTATGATTTATCAGACATTTTACGGGAGGAGAAACTTGACACCTATCACAAGGGAATGGTATTTTATACCCCAAAATTCTTTGTAGCTAGAAGTGATTTTGCAAGCCCATTCAAACTGTTTTATGTTAGTGAAAAAAATTAGCTGGTATAGCTAAGATTTTTCAGGAGTAAATCCTCTTCCTTCACTTACCACAAAGCATAACATAGAATGCAAAAGCAGAGCCTACTGCCATCTGATATAAGATTTTCTATGAACTATTGCAATGAACAAAAAAATATTTTTCCTTAAAACAAACATTGGCTTTCTTTGCCCACACATTTTCTCTTAGCGATGGTTTTTCGAGAGAGGACCTATTTTAGAAACAGATATATCGGCTCAAAGCGTGATAATCTTCTGAACGTAAAATAGCAAGAAATCCTTCAGTAGTACCAACACACAGGGGAACGTGGAATTCTCAGCAGAGATGTAACATGAATTACGTAATACTATATTCATGCCTACCCATATTTGATTCATGTGACATCAATAGAACAGCGATTTTCCATCTCCTACCTCGCAGGGGTGACTTATCAGAAAAAGCAAAACAGAATGGCAGCTGGAAGCTAGGAGTCTTTAAGAATAGACCTTTCGATTGGGATATTGTACCAATCATTGTTCGTTTTACATTTTACCAAGAAAACCACTTATGTTAAGTAACTTTGTCGTCTTAAAACTAAAGCCCTCTTAAAAGAGAGAGAGAGAGAGAGAGAGAGAGAGAGAGAGAGAGAGAGAGAGAGAGAGAGAGAGAGAGATTTCCCCACTGACATTCCTTTATTTCTTTTCCATCTAGGCTAAGTATGGAGATAGTACTTGTTATCCCGGCCTCCTATGCAATGCCCTTTAGCTAAAAGGACCACATTTTAGTCCCTTATCTACAAAGTTCTATACTTTAAGATAAACAATTCTAATGCTTTATTTTCATTTAACTGTGGCTTATACAATGAAGCTTGCATTCCTTTACCTTTTCACTTTTTCCACACTAACTGAATTCCAGTTTCTATCTCATGTTGTGTTATTTCACCAAACTTATTAAACCTTAAAATAAAAACGGTTTAGGTCACATTACTATATATTTGAAATTCCCTGCTGGACTTATATATATATTTCACTGGCAAAGAAATAAGCTAAAGGCATAATCTGCACGGAAAATATTTATGAGACCACGCTCATAGATACAGAGTAACGTTTATTGGAGGCAGAATTGCTAACCGATGCGTAAAAGGGTGAATAAATGGAATGAATATAGATAAATAAATAAATAATCAAAAGGAAAACCAAATGAAGTGATGCGATTTCACTAAATACTCCAAAAGTCCATTTCTGCCACGACGATCTTATTCCTGGGCCCTACCCTTCCCATAAATTAGTGTCTCATGTAAGCAATTTCATGCATAAATGCGCCATGATTAAGATATCCGCCGACTCTTAGGGGGATCAGCCAATCAACCGTGGATGCCAATCGAGGGCTGCCACAGATAAACGCCATCCGATGCACCAATTCCTTGTCGCATGACGCCATCGCTTCCACCCACTCCACCCTCACTCCAACCCCGCCCCCCCGCCCGCCAACTACACACACACGCACACACAAAACAGGAAGATGGATCGCTAGCGCAAGGAGGGACCTCGGCGTCCCTCTGTCCAATTATGGAACGGTTTCGAAATGTTTCTCTTGCTCTGATATTCCTTAAATAGGCAAAGCGTAAAAGAAAAAATCCTTTTTGATTTTAAACGTTTCCGTAACCAGAGTAAAAATAGAAATTCATTTAATTTTAAATATTTTCTTAAACAAGTAAAAAAAAAATCTAGTTTTAAGTATTTCTTTAACCAAAGTGAAAACAAATTCCTTCAGTTTTAATTGTTTCTTTAAACCGAAGTGGAAAAAATTCCTTGTTTTAATGTTTCCTTAACAATACGATGTGAAAAAATAATCCTTTAGGTTTAAATATTTCCGTAACCAGTGAAAAAAAAATACTATAGTTTTGAATGTTGAAACATCAGAGGTTCGTTCAACATTCCGTTTGTCATCTGAATTTTGCACAAAATAAATGGTAACGATTGAACAAACACAAAAGTTACGTTCACCGTTCCTTTTCTTATATAAATTTTCATTTTAACTAAAATTAATAGTAACGTTTACTGTAATAAAGGCAAAAAAGTAAATTGCGATATCCATCATTTCCATCTTTATCGATGGCCTACATAATTTTCTGAGCGAAAGTTTCGTTTATCTGACAAGGGTCAAAACCTTATACAGCACATCCCCACCCCACACACACACACACACAAGCAGACACACACAAAAAACACACAAAACACACACACACACACATATATATATATATATATATATATATATATATATATATATATATATATATATATATATATATATATATATATATGAGTTTTTAACTTTTTTATATATATATATATATATATATATATATATATATATATATATATATATATATATATATATATATGTGTGTGTGTGTGTGTGTGTGTGTGTATAATTTGAATATACTATGAAATATAAAAACTGATAGCACACGAAATAAAATAATAAAAAAAATTTAAGCTCTACCTTCCTACCAAATATCTTTAACTCCACCCTCAAAATTTAAAAATTATTTCCCATATGAATCCGAGTGGGATAAGACTTTAGTCGCCAGTTCATTATAACAATAGTAATTTTCATGACAGAAGCAACTTTAACAAATGAAAATTTCATAATTAGAAAGGAGCGGAAAGTCAACTCTTTGAAAAGCTATCTTAACATGTGAAAGTTCTTAAACCTACTAGTTCATTCGTTATGGAGTAAGGAATTAATTTTTGCCTTAAATGTTATCTGAAAGCAAAGAATACAATAGAACAGAATATAGAATTTTGGTAAAAAGCCAAGCAATGGGACCTGTGGGGTCATTCAGAGCTGAAATGGAAACTGACAGTAAGAAGGTTTGAAAAGTGTAACAGGAGGAAAACCTCGCAGTCGCACTCTGAAAAAATTGTTAGAAGAGGTTGGAAAGTCAGATGGATGAAAGAGAATATGAACGAAGGTACAGTGAAAGGAATGAAAGAGGTTGCAGGTACGGGCCGAAGGGACGCTGCAAAGAACCATAAGTAATTGCACTGACAGCACCACCTCCCTACAGGGACCCAGAAGCAAAGATCTGATCCTAAAGCCTTCACTGCTCTCTTGCATAATCCGCTTGACCTCTCCGGAAGGTTTGACATTCAGACAGACAGACGCTGAATCCTGATATTCTGACGAAACCCCATACGTCAATTACAGAATTACTCTCTCTCTCTCTCTCTCTCTCTCTCTCTATATATATATATATATATATATATATATATATATATATATATATATATATGTGTATATATATAATATATATGTAGTATATATATATAATATACATATATATAGTGTATATATATAATATACTATAATATATATAATATATATATATATATATATATATATATAATTATAGACATATACAATATGTACAGTATATATAATGTTAAATGGCCTCTCACGATATTACGACGTAAGAGTGAGTACAGCATGTAAGAGATAGAGCATATCAAGCAGAAACAACATCAAGACGGTAGAAACAACAGCAAGAAACCTACACACGATTTAAATCAAGCTCAGTTGCACGAATTACCAACCACGTTTCACAGCAGAGACAAAGGTAAAAACAGTTAAAAACAACAAACTTAACACGCCTTCCCGTAAAACTCACCTCGGAGTTACCGCCTATCTCGTTACGTTCCAATGAACATGCAAATGAGGGAATGCCGGGGACTCGCCGTTTGTGTCCAGCAACAACAACAAACCAACAAGCGGAGAGGAACTAGTTACTCGGACTGATTAATGCGAAGCGGTGACGGTGGCGCCAACTACACGGAGCGGATCTAATTACGGCCTCATAATGACCAACCCACATGAAACTATTATGCTCGCCGCGGAAAACCCAATGAAGTGTTAATCCGGCCGAAGCTCATTACATTTAGTACCGACGTTCATGCGGCGTGATGGAAACGTACAGGATAGCCAGACGGTGTGCTTATGCAGGCAGACGTCAAGGCTTTAGTCGCCGTAACGGCAACAACAATAAAGTTGGCGATGATAAGACTTGGTTTTATGAAATTTAGGCTGTCAAGCCAAGACAGTATAGGGCATTTTCGGCCAGCACTCAAGACGTGAAAACAGGGAGTTGGAGGGGTTGGGCAGCATGATAAAGAGATCCAGAAAATGAAGATGAATACAATGATCAAAATGTGGAACTGGGAGAAAAGCTCTCAGTTTTATTTAATAAGAAGTAATAGAAAGCTTGGGCAGTAAGACTTAAGAAAGGAAGTGGGACTCGAAGTAAAGTGAGTGGCTGCAGGTGGAAATATGAAAGAGAACAGTACAACAGTACTAAGAAGTTAACAGTTAGAGAGGTTGGACAGCAAAATTGAAAAGGGGAAGCGTGAATGGAGACAAAAGAAAAAGACTAAAAAGAGGTTACAGTTAGGGGCCGAGGGAACGCTACAAACACCATTTTGTAATGTCTGAAGTGCACTCTACGTGAGGTGCACTGACGGCACCAGAATCCCCTACGGTGAAGACTGTGAGATAATAATACATACACGTTCATTATCTCCAGACTGACCTTTGACAATATTTCACTGCAAAATGGATTCCAAATGAGAGGTGAAAGTAGATTTAAGGAAGAAGGAGAGAATAAAGCACCTGGGATGTCCTAACAAGTAACAAGCAAGTGATCTGTAGAAACCAAAAGGACTGTGGGACGAATGGTCAATAATACACTTCAAAATTAGAGTCACTACAAAAGGGAACTTTTCAATTTGCTTTAGTCTCTAAAATAATGGAACTTTCCAATTCGCATCAGAGTCTCTACAATAAGGGAACTTTCCAATCCGCAAATCATTATCTCAGCGCCCTACTGAAATCTACCAAGCCAAGACTACACAAGAGCAACAACGAGTTACCAATACTTTTGTAAACCGTTTTTCCTAGTTACTCATTGCTATGCTTCCTAATGTCGCTAATAAACCTGCCAGCGTAAAAGATTTTAAAAATCAGCTTCCTTTGAAAATTTGGATAAAATAAGTTTGCAAAACTTCCTCTGGCAATTTGGTTAAAAGTAAACCCCTATATAAAACACTTAACATTTAAAATCCTTACCTGGCTTTACCGAGTCGCGAGCAAAAGAGATACAACAGTGAAACTCGTTACCACTCATCCCCGTATGGGTTTTTGTGCCATCAGTGCACCTCGAGAGTTGCACTGTAGGCATTACTAAAGAGAGTTTGCAGTGTTTCTGTTACTATACCTTCATTCCCTGCTTCTGTTCTTCAGTCTTGCTGTCCAACCTCTCTTAACTGTAACTTTTACCTTTAGATCCTTGTTCTTCGTCACAAAAGACAGATAGCTCATTTATCAAAACGGATATGTGGACATCAAAATTCTCAAAACAAGTCATAATAATTTGCAGATTGACCATATTTTTAGACAAATTAAATTAATAAAAATAGCTCTATAATCACAACAGAAAAAAAACTAAGAAACTTTTGCCAAATATAATTACTGAACATGAAAAGCTAAAAACTTGAGCCCATCAACACATGTGTATAACGTAAATTAATTATAGGAAAATCTAGATAGTTATTAACCATACGTGGAGTACCTCTGCTGTTATCGTTGATTCACCATTTGGTAAGCTTAATTTTCTCCAAGTACCAAATGGTCTGACAAGTCATTACGTGCAGAATAAAATCCTACCATTCACTCCAATGGACAAGCAAACTGAAAGGCCGAAGCGACTACCTTTCATTTATATCGTTGACTGAAGTCACAGAGTTGAATAGGATACAGAATTTAGATCAAGGCCAAGCGCTGGGACCTACGAAGTCATTCAGCGCTGAAACTGAAATTGGCACCAAAAAGGCTTGAAAGGTGTAACAGGAGGAAAACCTTGCCGTTGCACTGTGAATGTTAGAAGGTGGAAAGTAAGATGGAAGAAAGAGAATATGAACGGAGATAGAGTAAATGGAATGAAAGGGGTTGGAGCTAGGGACCAAAGAGACGCTGCAAAGAACCTTAAGTAATGCCAACAGTGCACCGCATGAGGTGCATTGACAACACACACCAACCCCCACGGGATTAACTGAAGCCATGGTATATAAAATAAATACTTATTTCATGTTAAAGTCTTGACTTAAAGTTGCATACATCCATTACTTTTCTGAAGAGATGGAAATTTTGCCGATATAAATGTACATACAGTTGATGCACTTTTGCCCATGTTCCTACCCTCAGTTATAAGCCACGAACGTTGTCTACTTTTTCTATACAAGTGAACGGTACAGCTGTGGGTGATAAGAATCCTTCTGATAAACAATTGGATAATATACAGATGAAACAAGTGTTTCCTGTTGTCCTCCGGTAATTTGATTTCACATCTAAAAGAAGAATCATCTTAACATTCAAGAAGAGAATTCGGATATAGTAACACAAGCAAATAAATAATATTTTACACAGAGAGCTCTCTCTCTCTCTCTCTCTCTCTCTCTCTCTCTCTCTCTCTCTCTCTAAATTATTATTAATTTTTTTAATATGCCATTAAAAACTTAAAGGGAAGAGCTAATAATTAGCCTGGCTATGTCCGTATGTTGTCGCTTCTGGTTGGTGAAGGTGGAACCAACACAAAATACAGAACACGGCTCACTCGTCACTGTCACACGGTTTATGGACTGGAATATACTTCCGGTCTGCCAACAAGAGTTGCCGGGGGGGCGGGGGAGAGAGAGAGAGAGAGAGACGCTGACACACTTCCTGTCACTAAACTGCGGCACATGACATTTTGAAATTCGGCTAAGATGATATTCTGTCCAAGTACCGCGTTGACATTACCAGCATAATACAGTCGAACTATTGTTTAATTCTGGTTCTATCTGCATCATGCGCTAAAAATGTAGCTTAAAAACTAATGCGTTCGTGTATTTGTAGAGAAACTGATAATTTTCCCTTGAATGAAAAATCAAGTAGCGATACAATGAAGCAAGTAAAAAAAGCGCCGAAGTTTCTTCGGGGCAATCGATTTTCTGTACATCGTATAATCAAGGCCACCGAAAATGAATCTATCTTTCGGTGGGTTCGGTATAATGCTGTATGAGCCGCGGCCCATGAAACTTTTACCAAGGACCGGTGGTGGCCTGGCCTATATCGTTGCCAGATGCACGATTATGGCTAACTTTAACCTTAAAAAAAAAAAACTACCGAGGCTAGAGGGCTGCAATTTGGTATGCTTGATGGTTGGAGGATGGATGATCAACATACCAATTTGCAGCTCTGCAGCCTCATTAGTTTTTAAGATCTGAGGGCGGACAGAAAAAAAGTGAGGACGGAGAGACAAAGCCGGAACAACAGTTTTCTTTTCAGAAACCAAAACGGGTGCAATCCCAAGCATAAATTTCTGCTCGATAAAAAAAACTTGCGTGACTAACGTATGTCTTACAAAATATAGCAAACGTCAAGTTAATTTCGTATTCTCCAACCAGGTCAAAAGAAAGACGGCCTTTGGGTCACATACGATGAAGGATACTCCTGGCAGTGGATTTATTATGTATATTTAAACATCTTAGGCAAACACTAGTTGTCGACTGCTGTCCATAGTGATTGCCTCTGCCAAGTAGGTTATGTTTGTACGGTAAGGTTATCAGGGCAGGAAGATGGAGCAATGAATGTTAATACATTTGGTGGAGAAACAAATCCACAGTTATGTACCGGTACAAATATATTTAGAAATAAAGCCAAACAGAGGGGTTTGTTTCTAAATATATTTGTACAGATACATAACTGTGGATTTGTTTCTCCATTTTAAGAATCATGCTACTTAAGAATATTATTAAATACAGGCGATGAAAGAATAGAAGCGGCGAATCTTGTAGGTATTTAGTTTCATTAATTATTTTATGAAATTTAGGCTGGAGAACCAAGCACTGGGCACTTTCACCTCCTTTCAGTCCTTAGGACAGGGAAAAGAAGGAATTAGAGTGGCTGGACGGCAATATCAAGAAATCCAGAAAATGATGAAGTAAAATGATCTTAATGTGGAACTGGGAGAAAAGGCCGCGGTTATACTAAGAAGTAATAAAGAGCCTGGGCAGCAAGACTGAAGAAAAGTGGGACTGGAGGTAAAACAAAAGTCAACACAGTGGCTACAGCTAGAGTTCAAAGGGACGCTGCAGACAACATTTGATTACTAAAATGATTAGTAAAAGAGAGAACAGGTTAGTCTCGGCATAGGTGAAGCATGGTATGTAATGAGGTCTAAGCAAAATATTAGGATATGCCATTGGTAACCAAAGTTGAAAGTATGATGGGATAGTTGAGCTAACTCTCATTTATAAAAGTGGTGCTTGGACTGAAGAAAAAAGGTTAAGGCTGTAGACATCAACGTTTGCGTGGAGTATATGGAGTAAGAAAAATTGAAAAGGCGAGGAAAGAGGAGATACGAAGTGAAACAAGTAAAAAATGCGCTGTAATTTATTCAGCGCAATCGGGTTTTCTGTACATCGTATAATCAAGGCCACCGAAAATAGATCTATCTTTCGGTAGTCTCGGTATAATGCTGTATAAGCCACGGCCCAAGAAAGTTTAACCACGGCCAGGTGGTGGCCTGCCCTATATCATTGCCGGATGCCTGATTATGGCTCACTTTAACCTTAAATAAAATTAAAACTACTGAGGCTAGAGGGATGCAATTTGGTATGTTTGATGAGTGGAGGGTGGATGATCAACATACCAATTTGCAGCCCTCTAGCCTCAGTAGTTTTAAAGATCTGAGGGCGGATAGAAAAAGTGCAGACAGACAAACAAAGCCGCATAATAGTTTTCTTTTACAGAAAACTAAAAGGGCGAATAGACCGATTTAAGCATCTTAAGATTTTTTCATATGGACGAATGAATCATGAACTTTAGGGTATAGACTTAATTATGGAATGGGCAATCGTAGCCACTTAGTAGTTGAGACAATAAAAAAAGGGAGTAAGAGCAAGATAGAAAGATCAGGAAAATAAACGAGATGAAGTACAAGGATCTAAAGGTGAAACTGGCAAAAAATCTAACAGTAGCACCAAGAAGTAATAGGTTGATAGGCTGGGCAGTTAGATGGGAAAAAGGAAGCGGATATGGAGGTAAAGTAAAAGGCTAAAATGTGGGTGCAAATCGAGGCCGAAGGGACCCAGCAAACACCTTTGAGTTGTGCCAAGAGCGCATCACTTGAGATGAGCTGACAGCACTGTCCGCACTTTTTCTGTCCGCCCTCAGATCTCAAAAACTACTGAGGCTAGAGGGCTGCAAATTGTTATGTTGCTCATCCACCCTCCAATCAACAAACACACCAAAATGGCAGTCATCTAGCCTCGGCAGCTTTTACTTTATTTAGGGTTAAAGTTAGCCATAATCGTGCTTCTGGCAACGATATAGGATATGCCACCACCGCGCCGTGGTTAAAGTTTCATGGGTCGCGGGTCATACAGCTTTATACCGAGACCACGGAAAGATATATCTACTTTCGGTGGCCTTGGTTATACGATGTACAGAAAACTCGATTGCGCCGAAGAAACTTCGGCGCATTTTTTTATGTGAATAAAATAGAGGCTGATATGTTAGTGAAATGACTATAATTTGGAAATATCAAGAGGAGCAAAAGTAGTGGACAAATAGATAGAGGAGGTACTGGAATGAAAGTGCCTTAACATCTAGGAAGCAAAAGGAGTGCGTGCATGATAGAGACGAATGAGGAGTCTTCCCCACAGGTGTATACAGTGGATAATGTTGTGGAAGTTTTCTACACAGCGGATTCATCCTTGATTAGCTAATGAAAATATAACAGCAGCAGTAACTATTGTCTTGTTTTTCACTGGAAAAATCAATACCCACGAAAACCTAGTCAAATAGATATTACATAATCTATATGTATAATATACATCTATCTATAATAATATAATCCGAGTGGATCTTGTTTGTTCCCCCCCAGGTGACAGTAGGGGAGACATGACACGGCCACCCACCACCTGCAAACTGGTTTGCCCGCCCCGGGTGGGGGTGGGGTTGGGGGGTGGGGTTGGGAAGACATCCACCATCCTCCTGCAAACCTGTTTGTCCGGCCCAATTAGGGGCGGGGTAGGTAGGGGATCAGGAGGGCAGGGGAACAGCAGCGCCGGGTTCCAGCGCGTGCAGTGCGCACCAACAAACTCGTACATAAATATTGCACAAGCCATACATATATACACCTAACAAATATCAAATAATCTATAAAATAATAATCTACATGTATAAATATACACCAATAATTACATAATCTATTTTTAATTATACATGTAAGTCAACCACAAGCATCATGAATATCCAAATTATTTTTTTCCATAATCCGTTATATAATTATCATTTAATATTCATTACATCGCAGTCGTCTCTCAGAGGAAAATGAGTTGACAAGACCTAATTTGACAATTAAAGGCAATTAAATCTATTACCAGTAGACGAATCCTAATCTAGATGTGTGGTTGGTATCGTTTTACTCATCTTTCAACGTGAAGTTTCAGAGGATGAATTATTCAGAGTTTTGTTACTTAAAATAACTTTCGTTATAATTGATCTCTGTGAATAATTGATCAATAGCAGAAAAGTACAAAAGAACAGAAATTAAAATTTACGTCAAAGGCCAAGCGCTGGGGCTTATGAGGTTATTCAGTCCTGAGAGGGAAACTGACGGCAAAAAGGTTTGAACGGTGTAACAGGAAAAGGTTTGAACGGTGTAACAGGAAAAGGTCTGAACGGTGTAACAGGAGGAAAACCTCGTAGCTGCACTATGAAGCAACTGTAAGAGAGGGTGGAAAGTCAGATGGAATAGAAAATGAACGGAGGTACAGTAAAAGGAATAAAAAAGGTTGCAGCTAGGGGATGGAGGGATGCTTCAGAGACCCTTAAGTAATGCCTACAGAGCACCACGTGAGGTGCACTGTCGGCACTACCCCACTATGGGACTGATCAATAACACGACCATCGTTGTCTTCAGCTACAGCTCATCAAAGTAGAGTGAATTAAATCACCGTATGCAAACCATCCTTTTGAATAATTTTGTTTTAATCTAATATGAATTCAGCATTATTACGAACTGAAGACCACAGACCTAATGAAATTTTGTAATGTATTGTTGAATTTAATTATGCCAGCCATTTAACTTGATTAAAAACGCATATCATTTTCATAATGTGCATTATACAGGATCCATTTTTGAAATTGAGGTACAGTGAGTAGAGGAGCAACCGGAAGGTCACACGGTTTCAGAATTGCATTACGCATTATATGTATATGTGTATGCATACACATTCATATATATATATACACTATATATATGTATATATATACATATATACTGTATGTATATATATATGTATGTATGTATGTATGTATGTATGTATGTATGTATATATATATATATATATATATATATATATATATATATGTGTGTGTGTGTGTGTGTGTGTGTGTGTGTGTGTGTGTGTTACTTAGTATCCCACCGTGAAGTAGCAGCTGGGATTAGTAGAAATATGTAATAAAAGAAATAGTTCCAAAATAAAGTGTTAATGTTAACTATGAACAAAAGAAACCGATAGCAGACGCAGCTAAGAAAAAAACAACTGGTATGGTAAACCTTTAATAGTTAACTGTTAGTAAAGTAGTAGCAGGAAACTGAATGGTTTGTTATACACGATTTTAAGAATAGAAGAGAGTATAGAATTTAGAACAAAGGCCAAGCGCTGGAACCTATGAGGTCATTCAGCACTGAAACGGATATTGACAGCAAAAAGGTTTGAAAGGTGTAACAGGAGGAAAACCTCGCAGTTGCACTATGAATCAATTGTTAGGAAAGTAAGATGGGAGAAGGAGAATATAAACGGAGGTACAGTACAAGGAATGAAAGGGGTTGCGGCTAGGGGCCGGAACAACGCCGCAAAGAACCTAGAACCTTAAGTAATGCCTGCAGTGCACCGCATAAGGTGCACTGACGGTACTACCCCTCTACAGGGTACAAGTTTTTGAAGATCTAAACACTTACATGGATAGAACGATGAAGCGACCGGTTGAAAGATTCTGAAAGCATATGCAATATTAAAAAGTAGGAAAAGCTTGCAAGCATAAATACAGTCATAAAAGTCAAGGGTGATTAAGCAAATCAGGTGGAAGGCTGGTAGTTGTTGATGGATATGGGTATTTGCAAGCATAAATAAAATCATAAAAGTCGAGGGTAATTAAGCAAATCAGATGGAAGGCTGGTAGTTGTTGATGGATATGGGTATTTGCAAGAAAGCAAACAGATAGGTGAACTCAGAAATCTGTCTAGAAGAAAAGTGTTTATGCTCTGTCTATTAAAGTACACTATTCATTTTAAATTTTAAAAATGTACAACTTACCGGTCTAGTAATGAATTTCCAAAGTGCTACATTTTTAACTTAAAAATAAAAAAATTGTTTATGGAAACAAATGTTGCAATGTTTGGAGGAATAACTGCACCTACTCTTATGTATGGTAGCGAAGTATGAATGAAAAGAGAAAAGGGTGGATACTAATACGTAATGGATGAGTAGGGTAGCAAAGGTGATAAATGCAGAAAAAATATGATAAAAATAGTTAGCACAAAACGGCAGACCAAGATGTTTTGTGATGATTTGTTAACTTGGTGGTAAGTGTAATTCAGACGTCTTGGGAGGAAGAGGAGAAAGACACAGGATATGCCTGATCAACGTAATGGTAGAAATAGCTGCAGATGGCTTAAATATCAAGAGGGCGAGTGCGTGCGTGAGAGCGCGCGCGATTGTGTGTGTGCTTGTGTGTGTATATGTGAGTCAGTGTGTGTGTTTGAAGTGATCTGCAGTCCTATTTGGCGCTAAGCATTAATACACAAATTTTGAATGCAGTTAACACGTGGACGTTTTCTGCCCAGAGGTTCATTCTTGAATGAGCTATTATAGAATAGAATATACAATTCAGGCCGAAGGCCAAGCGTTGGGACCTACGAGGTCATTCAGCGCTGCAAGGAAAATTGGAGTAAAAAGTTACAAAGGTGTAACAAGAGAAAAACCTCGCAGTTACACTGTTAAACAATTGTTAAGAGAGGGTGAAAAGTAAGATGGAACAAAGAATATGAAAGGAGGTTCAGTAAAACGAATGAAAGGTGTTGCAGCTAGGGGCCGAAGGGACGCTGGAAAGAACCTTAAGTAATGCCTACAGTGCACCGCGTGTGAGTTGCACTGACGGCACTAACCCCCTACGGAATGAGCGATTATAAGGATGGTTCCAGAAAAAAAAAGTCGCTGCCATGTTTATCATTCAAAGAAAAGAAATTTTTATGAAGAAATCCTTCACTGAATCAGCCACATTAAATATCCATGCAGAAAGCTCATTAAAAGAACATGCTATCGTTTTTCAAAGACATCAGGACTGAATTGAACTGAATATAAAATTTAGGCCAAAGGTCAAGAACTGGAACCTATGAGGTCATTCTTTCCCCTACAGTTAATTATGAATTCCATGCTTGTCTAATCTAATGTGAAGGTCGGTTGATGTACTCTAATATCTGAGGGACGAGTCCAATCTTTCAATTTTATATATTACAAGAATTTTCTTCCCTTTTTCACCGACCGATCGAGACCAAACTAATTCAGAACATACTTCCACTTTTTAAACCTTGCGAAGATTTTGTCACATGTTAAATCTCGTTTCACTGCCCATGAAAATACTAAGCAACAATTCATCTCCAAAGTTTCCTCCATTCTTTGCATCCACATTCAACAAACATCCTGTATATATGTATGTATGTTTGCGCGTGCAAACATACATACATACATGGTAAATATATACATGCATATATAAATATACAACATGCATATATATATATATATATATATATATATATATATATATATATATATATATATATATATATATATATATATATATATATATATACATTATGAACATTATATATACATGCATATATTTATTATGCACACTGTGCATGTATGTATGTATGTATGTATGTATGTATGTATGTATGTATGTAATTTATGTATGTATACAAGCACAAGTACTCCAGGAAAGAGAGGATGTTTGTTGAGTGCGGATGGAAAGAGTGGAAACTTAGGATATGAATTGTTGCTTAGTATTTTCATATGAAATGAAACGACGCGCTCGCGCACACACACACCCACCCACCCACACACACACACACACATACATATACATATTATATATGTGTAAATGTACTGCATATATAATATATATATATATATATATATATATATATATATATATATATATATATATATATATATATATATATATATATATATATAACTATGTGTGTGTGTATATGTGGGTGTTTATTGTAAGATAACGCTGTAAGAGAGAGAGAGAGAGAGAGAGAGAGAGAGAGAGAGAGAGAGAGAGAGAGAGAGAGGCTAGAGTCCCGATCCATTTAAACTAAGCAAAAGTATTTGTACAGAGAGGGAAAAAAATGAGAATTGTGGGAAGATAAACTTTACCCTAACAGACATTCAATTCTACTTTTCGCTTACATTAAAGTTTCCAGACGTATTTAAAGAGAAAAACAAACTTTCAAAATGGCTCCGTCTAATTTGTGACTTTCCAAAACGAACTTCGGTCAGAATCATGTAAAAAGTTTCTCATCCTAAAATGGAGTTTGGCGACGTATTACCTGACTCTTGCCCCTTAAATACGGGTCCCTCCCTCTTTTATGCTCGATTTCTAATGAGTTATACATATAAATTTCCTAAGAAAACTTTTACAGTACCCTCCTCTCCTTTCCATACGATCCTGAAACTTTTGAAAATAATATAAATACATTTGTGTGCGACAAAAGCTCTATTTATGTAATCCTGAGAGGCAAAGTTGTAACACTAGCAGAGAGAGAGAGAGAGAGAGAGAGAGAGAGAGAGAGAGAGAGAGAGAGAGAGAGAACGCAAAATACTGATAGCTTACAACAATTTTCAATGACCAAATCATGTCCTTTAAGAAAGACGAACGACGGGTCTCTGCTTAAATTAAAATACCTCTGCGGTCTGTAAAAATCAGTCATTTTGATGAGGGTATTTAACCAACTGACCGAACAGATCACTCAGCAGTGACATGGAAGATTTATCAGTCATATGTGTCATCGATCAACAGCATATAATTTCTTTCTTTGATCAAATGTCAAGTTTTACCCATAAATCGAAGAAGGGATGAAACTCATTTCTCATAGCTGGAATTCGTTTGCTGTATTTTTATCATAAAAAAATAACCTATGACAACGAATTAAATCACTGAACAGGGGTAAAATAAGATAAAAATAAAAACTTTTAAGTGAGACTAAGTTTAGAAGTGAGTATCAGCTTAGTGTCAGTGATTGTGACAGACTAACTTCAAAACTGAGCCTACGTATGTTAACATGCGTCCGCACAATTACTGACATGAATGAAGTGAAAATAAGTTACGTTTCCTAAAGATAAAATGTTTGCAACATTATATTCTTAATAAGCTATGTACAGGAGGTGACTTAATAAATTGTACAAGTAGTTAGCCAGGGAGAACCTGTCGCTCATGAAAAGTAAAGTACATAACTTACAAAATAAGTACTACAGTAAGTTACTTACAAAGTGATCTGGTATAGTAGACGCTACCGACATGCTAAATGAGACTACAGTAAAACATAGCAGCCTAGTAACAAAGTATGTAAAGTAAATTCCTTACAAAGTAATATGGTACAGTATGCGTTACCGACATGCTAAATGAGACTACAGGAAAACAAGCAGTTAGTTACAAAGTAGGTCTTAGTGAATTCAATTATCATATAGTTCTGAGTAGAATGAGTTACCATGAAAAACATTTTGAGTAAACGAAGAGCAATGATATATAACCTGAGTTCAGATATCGCAAAAATTACTAAATAAACATATGAATAAATAAATAAATAAATTAATTAATTAATTAGTGAAACGCAATGAAGAATCAGAGTAAATTAATTGCAATAAAAAGAAGTAAAAAGTGTGCCACAAATGCGCCGAAGTTTCTTCGGCGCAATCGAGTTTTCTGTACAGTGTATAATGCTGTATGAAACTCTCAGCCACGGCCCATGAAACTCCCACCCGCGACCCATGAAACTTTCAGCCACGACCCGGTGGTGGCCTGTGTTGTTGGCACCTACAGCGCTGCCAGGCGCACGATCATGGCTAACTTTAACCTTAAGTAAAATAAAAACTACTGAGGCTAGAGGGCTGCAATTTGGTAAGTGTGATGATTGGAGGGTGGATGATCAACATGCCAATTTGCAGCCCTGTAGCCTCAGTAGTTTTTAAGATCTGAGGGCGGACAGAAAAAGTGCGGACGGACAGACAAATAGCCATCTCAATAGTGCTCTTTTGCAGAAAACTTAAACCTGAGCAGACTCAAATGCAATAAAAACTGGTAAAATTCACTGATTCACAATAAAAACCGAGTAAATAAACATAAATCGAAATAAGAAAACTGATTAAACCCAATAACATCTGAAATCCGTGTAAAGCAAGTCACGATAAAAAGAGAAAAATATATAATGAGGACTCATTCATAAATAATAAAATTTATTAAACAGCTTAGAGCATTTGTTTTACGGATTCTGAGAATTTTCATCGACTCGAAATGGCATTTTAACTTTTCCCGTTGCTAAGCATTTTTGTCAACATTTCAGTCACCAAAGGCTTATCAAGTATGACATCATCTTTAAAATTAACATTGTTATGAAAATCAAATGATTGTTAATGTGACTCAACTCCAGTTATACCTTCAGTGTATCACCCATAACCTAAAGGGTTTTAACATAAACGGAGGAATATATCATGCATCTTATGATGGTTAAGAGATTCATTGCTATATGCACAGGTAAATTTATATTTGTTATAACATTAGGTTTTGCACTTTTTTATACTACTTCTTTCACGCAAAAGCACCTGTATATATATATATATATATATATATATATATATATATATATATATATATATATATATATATATAGATATATATATATATATATATATATATATATATATATATATATATATATATATATATATATATATATATATATATATATATATATATATATATTTATATATATATTTGTACTGAATGTAGAATTAAGGCCAAAGGTCAAGCACTGGGACCTATGAGGTCATTCTGCACTGAAACGGAAATTGACAGTAAAAGGTTTGAAAGGTGTAACAGGAGGACGACCTCGCAGTTGTACTATGAATCAATTGTTAGGGGAGGGTGGAAAGTAAGATGGCAGAAAGAGAATATGAAAGGAGGTACAGTAAAAGGATCGAAAGGGGTTGCAGTTCGGGGCCGAAGTTACGCTGCAAAGCTGCAGACCAGAACCTTAGGGCTAATGCCTACAGTGCAGTGTACCGCGTGAGGTGCACTCACGGCACAGTTCCTCGTTGGACGAGTCGGCAGAGTTCTCGGCTAGCACTCTACTGGGCCCAAGTTCGAGTCTCCGGCCGGCCAATGATGAAGTAGAGGAAGTTATTTCTGGTGATAGAAATTCATTTCTCGGTATAATGTGGTTCGGATTTCACAATAAGCTGCAGGCCCCGTTGCTAGGTAACCAATTGGTTCTTAGTCACGTAAAATAAGTCTAATCCTTCGGGCCAGCCCTAGGAGAGATGTTAATCAGCTCAGTGGTCTGGTTAAACTAAGGTATACTTAACTACCCACTACGGGGATAATATCTTTTACAAGACAGACAGTCAGGTATACCAACAGTAGCTATTACGCTCCCAAATGCTGATCGCAGCTTTTCATGAGGGACTGGTAATAAACTTAAGATAAATTCATGTTGTACCATAACATTTTAAAACAACACTCGTGGGGTCAGGTGGAAGTAGGAGATAAGAGAGAATAGGAAAGAAGGAAGAAAATGGTAGGGATAACAGAGCTGAAGAAGGGAGAAGCCAAATGAGCACACTTGAAAGATGACCTAGTTATAGGAATATTTGATTTACGATCAACGACTTCTCTCAATGGTCGACGTTTCCGCAGAATATATTGCGGAGATTCTGCAGCATCTCCTCGTTTTTCCGCATTTCTGCCAATGTCGTTATTCATTAGCTTCGTTATTCATTAGGGCTCAAGTGGTGCACTGAGATGGCAGCGTCCCTTCGGCCCACAGTGCATCTTTCATTACTTTTCTTCCATTTGTCTTTCTTCCATATGACTTCCCACCCTCTCTAACAATTGTTTCATAGTGCAACTGCGAGGTTTTCCTCCTGTTGCACCTTTCAAACCTTCTTACTGTCATTTTTCCTTTCAGCGCTGAAAGACCTCATAGGTCCCAGCACTTGGCCTTTGGCCTAAATTCCATATTCCTTCCTATGACGTATGCACTTCTGACATCAGACACGAAAACCTGAGTCAAATCTCATAGCAATGTTTAATGACCGAACAGATCTCTGAACATAATTGTCCACAGATGTGGTACAGTAAATTCGATATTTAACGTTATTTGTAGCATAGTATTAGTGTATACAAAAAATTTCAGGTGTGTATAAGTTAATTCATGATTAGCCAATCGTTTCAACCAGCCCAATCAGCTATCAGAGTGAAGACGGATTGATGTCAATACAGAACCGACATTCTACAGACACATGCAGTACGTCTTAGTCGATATCAACTTGAATGTACCTCTTGACAGTCAGGTGGTCAAGTCACTGCCTACAGTTGTTTGTAAACCAAAAGTTCATATTCGAATACTAGCCGATGCAAAAGCAATTATCAATTACAACTTCTTTTGGGTAAAGTATTCCCAAGGTATAGTGAATCAGATATGAAATGACATTTTGGCTTAATTTTGTGAATATATACACACACACACTATAATATATATATATATATATATATATATATATATATATATATATATATATATATATATATATATATATATATATATATATATATATATATATACATATATATATATATATATATATATATATATATATATATATATATATATATATATATATATATATATATATATATATATATATATATATATATTATATTAATTACGGAATCGCTCTGTAACGTACTTGAACGCAGGTGTTGAAGGGAAAGCAGCTGGTTGGTCTCTGTCCCTCACCCTTCCCTTTCTCCTAGCCCCCTCCCGGCCAACCCTAGCCCCAAAAGCGAAAAAAATACCATTTCGAATTCCCTCACAACCCATATATCTGTGGAAGAGATTCCAGAAGTCAGAGTTAATCCTAATATTCCATTATCGGTCGGTCTGGAATCTCACGCCTTTGGGAAAATATCAGTTCCAAGATCGAACACTGACTAGATGTGGGCGTTGTCAGGACAAAGAACGGCAGAGTACACTCCCTAATCTTTATTGAAGCCCGAAAAAGGAAATTTCCCCAGCGTTCAGTATCAATAGGGTGATACGGAGATGAAAATCTAACAAAGATGTATCTGAATAGGATTTAGGCATAATACTGCAGAACACTCTATGACTAAAGCAGTTCTTGAAGCTTCCTTTGGTCGAAGGAGAGAGAGAGAGAGAGAGAGAGAGAGAGAGAGAGAGAGAGAGAGAGAGAGAGAGAGAGAGAGAGAGCTTGTGCGGCTTAACGTAACTTGTTTACCTGCAAGCAGCTATACTGTAATTTAAAGCATGCGCACAGTCGCAAGACTAATCGCCAAATTTCAACAGCAATTTCCCAAACCCTCATAAAAGGACTGTAAAGGGCCGAGCTAACTGGATTGGGCAGATCCTTGCGCACGAAACTAATTGAATGAAAATCAAGTCCATTTAAGACCTTTTCTTTCGCCGCGGCGGTAAAAATAACTCCGATTTGGGCACCATTAGCGGCGCATTTTCTGGAGACCGGATATCGTTTTCCGATTCGCGGGGCAGCATTTAAATATTCTAACTCGGTAGGGACGCCCTATATCTACCGGCAAACGAGAACCTCAGGCTTGTTACGGAGTGGTGAAGTGATTACGATCAACACGGGGGGAGAGAGAGAGAGAGAGAGAGAGAGAGAGAGAGAGAGAGAGAGAATTGGGGATATTCAAGGATTTGACTTCGGCACTTAAACAATTATCAAAGATTAAGTTATTTTTATTATCAAATAACAAGTCGATTTTGTTAATTAAATCGTACTCGCATGCTAACTATATTTTGAAATGAAACTGAATTTGTCCGGGAAATTGACGCTCTAGTCCGTTTGATATAATAACTACAATAGACTTAAGTAAAAGAATTGAATGAATTTCAAATTGACACTAGCTACTCAAAATAATGAATCAAGTATTTTTTATAATAAAGAACTGCATATAACACCATGATCTTTAGCCAAAAGGCTATAGTTACTAAATGAAACGCTTTTTATTGGTTAATAAAATTCATTACCTAAACCTCAAACTAATGTGATCAATAAGATTGTTCCCGAGGTATTTATTTGCCTGACATCCCTCGTAAATTGATAAAGCATTTCTAAAACTTACTCCCCATCTAAAGCTTCAACCAAAGGATACTGTCTACACTTTTCTAAAATTCATAGGCAAAATGCTAACAGAATTTCCTTGCTTCCCAAACACTTCTAAGTCTCTCATTCTCTCCACGCGATCAAACTCCATGAGAGAATTCACTCCAACTTTTCTCCCAAGCTAACATGATCACCATCCCGTTATTGCATCTGCTCCCAAGGTATAGTGAATTGATAGTGAACGGTATTTACCTTATATATATATATATATATATATATATATATATATATATATATATATATATATATATATATATATATATATATATATATATTATATGAGTATGTGTCTGTGCGTGTATGTTCCAGCATAACTCTGAAATGCATTGAGCAATTTCAACCAAACCTAGTATACATATGACTTACGATTGCAAAAAGAATACTGTGTGGGTACGACATCACCAGCACCACCAAAGGGCACCAAAGGGGGTGAAGGTGGGAAGGGCTTCCCTGAAATGGGCTGGTTCTGCCTGTAGACTTACTAAATAAACTCTACAGGTTTATTATACCTAATTTCGGTATACACGTGACTTACTATCTGAAAAAGAATACTCTGAAGGTAAGACATCACTGGTAGCAAAGAAGGGTGAGGGTGGGAAGGGGGCAACATGTAAAAATAACTGTAAATGACAGATATTAGTGTCTAATCCACAGTTTTTGAGGTCACCGAGATGAATAGTGACACTCCCTCTAAGTCCAGGTTCAGCCCCGATAGGAGGGGGGGGGATGAGAATGGGTGAAAAATAAAATGTCAAAAATGACAGATATTAGTGTCTAATTCACAGTTTTTGAGGGTCGCTTGGATGAATAGTGACACTCCCGAAGCCTTTTAAGTCCAAGCTCAGCCCCGTTAGGAAATGGGGGCGGGGGGGGGGTGAGAAGGGGTAAAATGTCAAAAATGCTAGGTAATGTAATTGAAGCAACTATCTTAACAGTAGAGAGAGAGAGAGAGAGAGAGAGAGAGAGAGAGAGAGAGAGAGAGAGAGAGAGCAGAGGGGGTGTTAGGGAGGAGAGAGAGTAGAGGTGGGTGTTAGGGAGAGAGAGAGAGAGAGAGAGAGAGAGAGAGAGAGAGAGAGAGAGAGAGAGAGAGGGGGTGAGAGAGAGAGAGAGAGAGAGAGAGAGAGAGAGAGAGAGAGAGAGAGAGAGAGAGAGAGAGAGAGAGCAGAGTTTTCCTGGGGTGAGAAGGGGTGAAATATAAAATGTCAAATGTCAAAAATACTGGGCAATGTAATTGAAGCAACTACCTTAACAGGAAAGGGAGAAAGTGAGAGGGGAGGAAGTAAGAGAGAGTAGAGGGGGTGTTAGGAAGGAGAGAGAGAGAGAGAGAGAGAGTTGCTGGTTGTCATTCAGAGTTATCACGGGAAGCGCCAGCTTGGTCAGCTAGTATTTATATATAATACATATATACTGTATATATAATTAGTGGGTGCAATTAAAAGTTCACATTAAACTGTTTTCTCTAACAAATAGTGGATCTAGAGAAATAACATCAAAACTATCATGGACTCATTCATACTTTAACAGCTGAATCATGGATTAACACCTCGGCCCCTGTTCAAACTGTGTTCAAAGCAATAGCAGCTTCGTACAGCTACAGACTAATCAACAGCGTATCGAACTTCCTACACCTTCCTACACACTGTGCCATTCCTCTATATTTTAATTAATTCATTCAATAAATATTTTAAATATATTATCCACTCTAAGACACACGTACACTCACTCATCGTCTTGGCAACAGTACCTAAACCGAGGGGAATCAAACCCCACCGTTTTGATTGATCCATTTTGGCTCATCATTCCCGATAATCCCGTATACATCACCAAGGATTAATCAGTTATGTCCCTTGAACCATAGATCTTGCATATATATTTCTCTATTACAACTCTGTATTCAACTGAAGAAACCTCCACTATACCAAAAAAGAGCTCCAGTCAAATATTATTCATTCATATCTTTAAGAAAAACGTTCATATCGAAAGTCTGAGAAAACTGGAAATTTTAATTCTCCACTGTCTGTCTGTCTGTCTGTCTGTCTATCTATCTATATCTTGCCTTTTAGTATACGCCAGGACCGTTCAGTATCAAACCCATGGGTTATAAAACTGACCAATTTTATATTCAATGGTAGTCTGCTTTTAATTTCAGCAATATAGAAATATATTCATAACTTTAAAAAAAGGCTAAATAACTTAGAAAATAATGGTTAGTGTCGTGGCATGCCACTAAGATGTCGCAGGTTCGTTTCTCCCAGGGCGATGAAAAATCACTGGCTCTGCATCAAGATCAGTTACTGCTGCAGTCTGCGGTGGGAGGTTGAAACCAACATTCTTTGGAAGCTTGAATTTCAAGTCAATGGCCCCTGTGTGCTTGTTCCATGTGAACAGGTTACATCTACTGAAATAATAATATAATAATAATAGTATGCTGAAAAATGACCCGCTGAAACAGCCCAGTTGGTTTGTGAGGTTAAAGCCAGTGTAGAACAACTTCTGAGCTACGAAGCAGTAATTAGTCATTCTGTTTAAAACGTCATTTAATACTATGCTTTTGTTTTTACTATTCTACGTTAATCACTGTTCTATACCTACAAAAAAACATTATTTCTTTACTGCCACATCGTTTATTTTATGCCAGAGACAATAGTCTGTATGTCTATCTATCTATCTATTTATCTATCTATCTATCTATCGATCTATCTATCTATCTGTCTAGATAGATAGTCTGTCTGTCTGTCTGTCCGTCTGTCTGTCCGTCTGTCTGTCTGTCTGCCTGCCTGCCAGTAGCCTCCCTCCTTAGAGCCTTTTTATTACAAAAAAAAGAAAGAAATAAAGAAAATCAGGATAAGGAACTTTCGGTCAATCTGAATTTCTAATGAGCTCCGGCTTCCATTGGGTCTCCATTCACACACAGCCCTCAGGGATTTACTGTGCAGGCGTTAGGGCGCGCGCGCGCGTGTGCACTCCCAAATGAAGTTACACAACCACTGGCAGCAACCATTTTGTCGCCTTTCTTTTCTTTTTTTTCTAAGACATTGGGAAACAGAGCTGAAGAAGTAGAATCAGTTAAAAGCTTTTCTAGGGCGTCGCGTTAAATACATAATAACGTTCCAAATGAGCTTCGTGAAGACACGTTGGGTGATATGACAATTATTATAACCAAAAATTAAAGCTGGATTAACAAACAGATGAATGCATACGCGCAGGCAAACACTTAATCACTTAAGATATATATGTATGTATGTATGTATGTATATATGTATATATATATATATATATATATATATATATATATATATATATATATATATGTATATATATATATATATATATGAGAGAGAGAAAGAGAGATAGAGAAATAGTACATATACATATACTATACAATATATATATGCCTATATATGTGTGTGTGTGTGTGTGTATATATATATATATATATATATATATATATATATATATATATATATATATATATATATATATATATATATATATATTACTTCAAAAAAATTCAACAAAGCTGTTTGGAATGCTCCTTTCGCCGTACTTCGTAATGATCAGGCAAACTGAAAATAAACACAGTATACATTTGATATGTCCAGAAATTGAAAACCACTTCTGTACTTCAGTTCCACAATCGTATCATCCATTACAGTACATCAGCCTCTTAGGGACTGTGAATTAGCACAAAGCCTTAATCTGATTCGAAATACACTTCAGTTGCTAATTAGAAATAATGATGGCAGTATACCATATTATTTCTATTCATAGATACTTGGTAACGTTTATAGAATAACATGTCTTGCTAATATATATAAGCTCAACTCGAGATTAACAACCGTTAATTATTCAATTTATTGACGATCTTGTAAATGAAAGCCATTAACATATATGAAGACACTTGATATGTAACTACTTACCGAGACAATAGAGTAAGCAGGTTAGAATAATTATGTCCATATAAAGTTTCATTTTTATATACTAGTTAGATGTAGAAAGAGAGAGAGAGAGAGAGAGAGAGAGAGAGAGAGAGAGAGAGAGAGAGAGAGAGAGAGAATAAACCTATCGGGTAAAATCTTTTGCAAAACCGAACACCAATAATCAGCGGATACTACTAACTCGATCTATTGAACGGAAAATACTGACCCAAGAATTTTGTTCTCAAGTTTTTGTTTCCAACAGCCTAAGGTACTAGAGGCTGCCAAACGCCTGAAGAGGGTGCGGGGAATCCGTTTTATTATTAATTTATCTATTATATATATATATATATATATATATATATATATATATATATATATATATATATATATATATATATATATAATATATATATATATATATATATATATATATATATATATATATATATATATATATATATATATATATATAAACTGTTTTACTGCATGCACAAGTTCTACTTGTGGGCTTTAGTGAAGTGCTGGAAGATGGCTACTTGGTTCTTATGATAGTGCATTGGTCTTTGCTCAGTGTGAGCAACATAAAGAGCTCAAGAAGATTTGTAGCTCCTACTGTATGTATTAACAACTATAAATGTACCTGCAAAAATGAAAGTTTTGGGGTGACTAGAAAAGACTTTTTCCCCCATGTCTTAGAAAATAATTAATAAGCCAAGGTAAAGTTTCTTGGTGAGAAAACAAAGGACAACAGTCATATCCCCTCTGGAGAACTGAGACCCCAGGCCAGACTAGACAGTTCAAATCTCCATTAGGAAATCTCTACCAAGGCAGAGAGATTCAAGCCCTTGAACTGGAAGTCCCAAGAAAGGGCTGAGCGACAGTTGGTACTGAGTAAACGGTAAGGGACTTGTCAATGGAGATAGACAAGAGATTTTGCTGTAATTGGTTCATACTAGAGAAATCCACAAATGATACTATTCCAAGTTGGAAGGGTAGATCTATCAATGCTTTGGCAAGGAGGCCTAGCTGATAAGGATCCAACTCAGTGTAAAGCCAGCGAGAAGCTACCATGGCTATCCTGTGGTTTTCAAACCTCAAAGCTTACCACTACACTTGGTTATAAGGGCCATGCTATCTCTACAATCGATCCCTGGCAAATGATGCAACATGCCAATATATTCTTCCTGCTTAGGATACATCTGGTTGACAGCCCAACAGCATAGTGAACTGCTGACTCATGCACCTGCACTGCCAACCTGCAAAAGGGGGTAGGAGTCTGGCCTGCCCATGTGTGTTGACTTATGGCACAACTGTCGATTGCGTCATCAGTCAATGACTTGACAGAGTTTCCAGTGAGGAGGAGTCACAGGAACACCTAGGAAACTCCTATTGTCTAAGCATCAAGCAAGACCCTCCTGCAATGACCATTTCAATGGAACGTTGGGTGTTGGACGATGGCTGGCAGATGACCAGTGATGATACTCTGAAGTGAGTGCATGTGGATATGAACTTAAGGTACTACTTTCTCCTTAGACATGACTAAAAGGATGACCAACTAAAAAAACTCAGGGTTAACAAGCAGAGAAATACTGACCTAGCAAAGTGACACTTAGCGATGCACATGCAAAGCAACTGCTGCCTGTGAACTCTCCAACTCAGCCTGAACTTATCATTGAGACATCATTAAGATTAAAAAAACAAGAATTCTGGAAAGGTTGAAGATCACATGACTAAGAAAATAATATACGATAAAAACAAATAAAATCTGCCACCGAGTTAATCTCTTCCACCGTCTCCAGAAACTGACAATGGAATGATGTGAGTTTTTCTTTTGGAGACCTGGAGTGGATGCAGTTAGAAATGAAAAAGCTAAATATTCTCGAGTTCTCTCAAGAACACTTTTTAAAAGTGCACCTATGCACTCAACCACCCACAGACATTGACACACACACACACACATGCTCTCCAACTCGGCCGACAGTCACTGACCAAGAGATCGAGACAACCATGGGCTACATGCTACACATGCTCCAACTCGGTAAAACACGCACCAGCCAAGCAGGGCATCACCTGGAAGTACACAGGCTATGGCAATCTTGGTCACTGCACACTATGACTCACCTGAGCAGACCAGGCCTGTGCCACATGCAGAAGTACTGACATGGTCAGGATGATCAGGAGACTGACTACAAAAAATGTTCCAGGATGCAACAAGATAGACTCAGTGAGCTATCACAGATTGCAGTCTGGGTATGGGCAGGCTCTTTTCTTACATGCTTCTGCTGAAACATGAGCACTGGAGGGGCTAAGGTCTGTCCTCCCCAACTCAGAAACAAATGCAAGTTACTGGGGATGACCATAGTCATGCATCGATGAACAAGCAAGAGCAAACTTTGGCAACTGAGATCTGTCACTGGTGGACTTGTGTACCAAACCATCCACATCTGATGATAATGATACGGAGGAGTGGTGCTTCCTCAACCTCCCCCAACCACGGACCCCACATCCTTTACCTTGTCTGCCAAGGACAAGGTCAGGGCAGACTTCTCCAGGGGGACAGGAGCAGGGACTGCTGAAACAACTATAGCAGCAACATCCTTCACCACAGCACATTCAGACTTGGAGAGAGAAAGCCATAGTTGAAGCAACTGGGTCCCTGTGACTGATCTCAATGGGGAATGTTTGGCTGAATCCAAATGATCCCCAGACTCCCCAGAGAATGCCACATGCCTTCAGCAGCTTGGTCGTATGCTGGGAAAGTCTTGGATTTAGGCCAAGGACTGGGAAAGGAAAGCAGTGGAGGTGTGTTCAGAAGACACCAATGGAAACTCCTTGCCTTCACTCAGCACTATGAATGGAGTGAACAACATGGTCATCATCCTGTCCACACATTTCTTCAAGGTGATGGGGTATGGACAGATACCACTCCTGGAGGGGAGGGGTTGTGGTAAACACAATATAGTAACCACAATATGGAGTAGAGATGATACTGGCAAGGTATTACCTTCAGAGGACACTTATGAAAATTTTCCACCTTCTTCCTCCTGAAACCATGTCTATCCCACTGTACAGGAGACCAAGGCACAAACTCAACACAAGTCTGAGACTTCAAACGCTCAAAAAATGAGGACCAAATGTGAATGCAGATATGAATCATGTCCATAACCAGCCATGGTATACCTACAATAATCACTGTTTCACAAAGAAGAATCTTTAAGTACCATCATTCCAAACACAATCACAAAAGAATGACAACACAAGCCACTATCATCAGATAATCAGAGAAACACTTGAGAAAACTACTTAAACGACAGCCATGGTGGAGAGCGCATTAATTACATCTCCACGGCATGCAGCTTGAAGAAAAAAGGGACAATATGCATCAGTATGAATAGGTGGTTCCATATGCCCCTGCACAAGCTACCACCAAATTTAAAAACCTTGCTACCAAGCTTCAATTTCTGGAGCAGCTGTAAGCATAGACAAAGTTTTGCATCCATGCAAGAACAATCAAAATTTCTCTAACCTGAATTCAAAGTGCAGCTTCATCAAACATGTCACCTGCAGTCCATTATGGTCTAAAAGGATTGCAAGTCCTTAATAACCATTACCTCAACCACCAAGGTCGAGTGTTTCACCTTTTGCCTTTCTACCATGTTTGTGGGTGAACCAGTCGGTGTTTCTGGATTCAGTATAAGCATTTCTGGACTAGAACCCAAACAAAGAATTCTGAAGAAAGAATGAGACAGCTAAAAATAAAGTTCTTATATAATCATTAGAAAGGGAGATAAGGAGATATATATCTCTCATGGAGGTTTAAAAGGAACATGTTAAAAATTTAAATCCCTAAAATAAGATCCAACCATCAGATTAAAATAGAAAATTAACAGTGAATGAAGTCCATAATGATGTCCATCAGATTAATATAGAAAATTAATAATGAATGAAGTCTATAATGGTGTCAAGTTTCAAAGAAAATAATAAGCCTGATAAGTAACATAGAGCAGTATGTGACAACTGCTACGGACTCCTTACAGAGCATCCAAAGTTCTTACCAAGATATTGTGAGCTGTGTACCTGAATGTCATAGGTGCTAGTCAAGATACTGTTGAGCTGTGTACCTGAATGCCATTTGCACTGAACACCTGCCGAGTTCATTGACATACTGAAGACGACATCCCCACAAGATGGCAGTCCGTTAATCAACATAAAGGTTTATCCATGAACCTTTCAGTACGAGACACTATCAACATAAAGTTTATAGATTGGATGCTGTACAGTACTCTTGAGCATTTCTGAACATGGGCCTAAGAAATACTATTGTACTGCACTACAAAGATGGTCTCTTACTCAAAGGGGAGCTCTTCAGCCATACTTTTATAGGTGGCTGGTAATAAAGTCACATGGAAAAAAGTCACGGGAAAAAAGTCGCAATTTTGGCTAGGGAAAAAGTGACAGGAAAAAAGCCACATTAATTTATGGTGGCCGGTAATAGTCATTGGGAAAAAATCACAACATTTCTTAGGAGTCATTATCTTTATGTTATTTAGTCTTTGGTTACGTTTTTACGGTAATCCCCAGCGGGCTTGTACTAAACATGCCGCAAAAATGGATACATACCGGGTTAAAAAAAAAAAAATCCCCAAGGGGCTTGTACTAAACACGTCGCTAAGGTGGATACATACCAGGTTAAAACCCTTGGGGTCACTAGCTAGGAAAAATTAATGTGACTTTTTCATGTGACTTTTCCTGTGACTTTTTTGTGACTTTTTTACCAGTGACATTTTTACCTGGATTCCTTTTACAGGATGCACTGGCGTATGTCTTTTCTGGAAACTATAAACCTGCCAATTACACCAAACACATCAATGATATATTCAACACCAGAAATTATCAAGAACTTTAGGATCTTGTATTTATCTCCTATGCTTGGCGTAATTACAGAGATGAAAGTAATAAAACATCTTTCCTTCTTCATTATGTTGCAAACGGAAAATGTTCCAAGATACCAAGAAATCAGGGAACAATGCATTCACTGAGCAGGGTCCATAACTTTTAACCAATAATGGATATCAAGACAGCAAGATTGACGCATGCACCCAAAAAAAACTAAAGCTATTAACCAGGAAAGACGTTAAACATTTACAATCAACAGCAATACGCAAATGACGCTGCCTTCAAGGGAGAAACAAAATGAGCCCTTAAGAACGAGTGACACAATCTTCAGCAACCCTTACCAGGAGTTCATGACCAACAGAGCACTTGACGTGTTACTACAAACCAAGGAGCCAGTTTTCAGTTTTTCACAGAGGTCCCCAACCTAAGGCCTCAAAGACATGAACACATAGAAAGGATAGAAATGATCCATTATGACCCAGAATTGTCTCATAGCAGCAAAAGTCGGTCCTGGTCGTTTCGGCCGGAAGTCACTTAGACCGTAACATCCAAAACAATGTAAGACGTTATGTTTATGGTATTTACCGTTATGTTTATGGTATTTACCGTTATTATTTCATTTTTTACGTACATCCCCAAGGGGCTAGTACTAAACACGGCGCCCATTTTGCACGTAAACGTGCTTACGGCCTAAATGACTTACGGCCGAAACGACCCGAATGCGCAAAAGTTACCTCAATTTTTAACACAAAACCACAGATCAATGTATAAATATACTGACGCCAAAAATATACCCTCATTACATTTATATTCATATTATTAACAAATATAACAAATCAAAGACTATATTTCTACATAAAAACTTTGTTTCCAAACTGTAATAGTTAAAACCAATCCACTGCAAATTTTCATCAACTGAAAATCTTCCCGTAGATACAGGGATTAACTGATGAACCATATTTAATTTCTAAAAACCTGCGCGCTGAAATGTCATTTAAACATATTCTATATGTCTATACACGCATACATTTATCCATATATATATATATATATATATATATATATATATATATATATATATATATATATATATCCATATATACACGTAAGCATTAAGCAGTGTCTCCTGAGAAGAAATGGTCACCCCCGAAATAAAAACAATACTTACAAGTCACAGCCGCAATCTTATATAATGCGTACGTTATGTCACTGTCAGAAAAGTTACTTATTTCTAAACTCAAATGCTAAGCCACACACCCCTTATCAATACCGTCTTCATTTCACCTTAGGCCTAGGGATTACTTACACCCAAAGGGAATTTTAAGTGCACCTGCTCCAGCCAGGACTCGGACCAATGCCTTTTACCTCTGATACGAAGGAAACTGGGCCTATATGTACAACATAAAAGAGCTTTCAGGCGGAAAGGGAGCGTGTAAAGCTAAATTATGTTGTGAAGGAAGTAGGCCTATGCACAGCCTTTGCTTGACTATCGAAAACTCTTATCTTAACTCTGCAATTTACTTAGCTCACATTACACACAAACACTGGCCTATAAAGCAAATAAATCAGGACTAAAAATAGTTCCGTGAATTCACCTAAATTTATAAATGTCTCCTAAAAGTTCATGTCCTAAGCCAAGACAGGAAGTTTCACGTCTTAGGCTATACGTTAGTTACTACAACACCTGCATGGAACACGAAAAGGGTTTTATATAAACAACGCAGACTAATGTTTCGAATTTGTTGATATAACTTGTACTACCGTCTGGTGGTAACTGACATCGTATTTCTGAAGTACGTATGTTAAACAGGCCACGTAAACTGCACGATTTTTGAAAAGCTTAGCACGCCTCGGAAACGATTAATTTCTAATCAGTAAAAATAAGATGGTTTCGACTTTCGAGTCTGTCTTAACTCTTAACACAAGGCTATGTGAAAGAAACCAACCCACTAACAGTTTCTCTGCGACAGATTAATTCGTTAATGAGTACGGGAAACGCTTCTTTAAAATAGAAAAAAAGGTGTTTTCAAGTTTTCATTATCTTTAAAGGGAAAAGTCTGAACGTACGCTAGTACAAATCGAAAACCGAACAACTTGGGAATTTTTATTGACAAAGGAGTTGCACTTGAAAGAAATCGTGAACAAATAATAGTGGCGTGTTGGCATTATAAACGCCCCTGTCTGTTTTGTACTATCAAAAAAGTTAAAGTATATCTTAGTTTAACCAGACCACTGAGCTGATTAACAGCTCTCCTAGGGCTGGCCCGAAGGATTTGATTTATTTTTACGTGGCAAAGAACCAATTGGTTACCTAGCAACGGGACCTACAGCTTATTGTGGAATCCGAACCACATTATAGCGAGAAATGAATTTCTATCACCAGAAACAAATTCCTCTTGTTCTTCACTGGCCGGTCGGAGATTCGAACTCGCGACCAACAGAGTGGTAGCTGAGAACGGAACCCGCTCATCCAGCGAGGACTTTGTACTAACAACTGGAATTATTTTTTATAAATGAAAGCTATCCCGTCTATGAAAATATTTTGTTTAAGGACATATTTCAAGCAGAATTATAATTATTGCTAAAAAGCTGCATGAAATAATCAAAATACGTAAACTACCTGCTATCTGGAAATTAGGCCTAGTTTCCTTCTAAATTGCCCATCAACTAGAAGTCTCCATCCAAGCTTATGGAATCTGATTTCAGCACAGTCATATCACTCAACTTAATATTTAATTATAATAATTAAACCGATAAAAGTACATAGCGAATAATTACCGTGGAATAATTTTACAATAAGATCGATGCTCCGTCAACAAGGAGACCACTTCATTTTAAAGGCCAGTGCAGTTGGCACGGCTAACTGGCCTAACTGCTCTCAGCCAATCTCAAAGGAGTATTTAGTCACGCGATGTGTCTCAGCCAATGAGCGAACGTCTCAGACTATCCCCCCACCCCCGCCAACCCATTCAGGTACGATTACGTCATTTCCTGCGAGAACCAAATTCAAGCAACCATACCTGGGTGCACATTTTGCATATTTCAATGATGTTTTGAGATTCAAATGCCTTCGTTGTCACGAAGACATGTTCTTGCGCACGGTTGCATACAAGACTATGCTGATTAAGTGGGCAGATATATATTATTTCAATATGTATCCTGCAATTTTGTGGTTTCATGGAGATTCTTCCATGACAAGGCTGTCTAGCACTTAAGGAGTAAGACTGAGTAATGTAAAACGTACTGTAGTCTATTTCTTAAAAGAGAATTTAGGCCAAAGGCCAAGCGCTGGGACCTATGAGGTCATTCAGCGCTGAAAAGGAAATTGGGAGTAAAAAGGTCTTAAAGGTGTAGCAGGAGGAAAATCTCGCAGTTGCACTATGAATCAACCTTTGGGAGATGGTGGAAAGTGAGATGGAAGAAAGAGGATATAAACGGAGGTACAGTAAAAGGAATGAAAGGGGTTGCAGCGAGGGGCTGAAGGGATGCTGTAAGGAACCTTGAGTAATGCCTACAGTGCACCGTCATGGATACACTGACGGCACTAACCCCCTGCGGGAACTATATCATTTCCTGTCATCTGCCCACTCACCAACGTAGGTTTTAGGTATCATGCAATTCGCATAGCTCTCGATTGGCTGAAATGAATTTATCCGTTATCGTAGGTTAACTGTGATAAAGATGCAAAATATTCATTCGGTAATACATCCGAATACTTATGTATGCAAACAACCTTCACACATCTTACTTAAATCATAAAAATACCGATTTATATCGATGATATAATGATAAAAGCAAGTTCCTCGTTGGGAGAGTCGGTAGAGTTGTCGGCTAGCACTCGCTAGGCCCGAGTTCGAGTCTCCGGCCGTCTAATGAAGAATTAGAGGAATTTATTTCTGGTGATAGAAATTCATTTCTCTCTATAATGTGGTTCGGATTCCACAATAAGCTGTAGGTCCCGTTGCTAGGCAACCAATTGGTTCTTAGCCACGTAAAATAAGCCTAATCCTTCGGGCCAGCCCTAGGAGAGCTGTTAATTAGCTCAGTGGTCTGGTAAAACTAAGGTATATATACTTTCCTTGGCAGACGAGCTTGTAACAAACCAGCTACGTAGATCAAACGCAAATGAACGATGGGCTATAAATGTCTTACTGTAGGTAAATGAAGTTACATCTGGCTATACGAGTGCCAATAAAGGGTATTTTAATCATTTCTAACATGTAAATTACATGAGTAGGTTGGCATTCGAAACAGCATGACATATTGTTGTCTTCGTATTTGTCTAGGGTAAGGAACAGTCACTGTTTTTTGGCTGGAAGACGGGTAATTTCAGTTTACGCATGGCAGTGGTATTGCGGTATTCTTTTCCGAAACTGCATTTTTATATATTGTTTTCCCTTAGCATTCAGATCATTATAACAGCTCAGTGACTACTCACTTTCAGGAAAACATCGAGCAGCAGTCTGAAATCTCACCGAGTTCCAGTCATCCTAGGTGTTGATGATATATGTACGGCAAAAAAAGGCTAGCCTAGACGTTTTTTAATGTAAGGCATTGGAACGATACATAAAGAGGATGAATAAATAAAGGTTACAATAAGAAAGTAATTCTGACTGGTATGGGATGAATGTGTGCTGAAACGAAGCATAGTAAAATCAAATATCTGGCGAATAAACCTATAGTTCGTTTGTCACTGTTTCGTGTTATACAGATCAAAATCAATGCAGGTCATTTTTCAAATTATTGGAGGTGGATATAACATTGGTAGCATTATAAAGCTATTTCTAATGCAATGAAATTGTACATAGAATAAAGCTTGGCAGAATGATGGAAAGTCAGTCACGAAAACCGTGAATGATGGATTTCAAAATATTTTAAAATCCATCGTTCACTCGCATCATTCTTGTAGGCGGAGCTTGCGGAATGAGTCAAAGACTGATTGTCTGTTGTTTTCATTATCAGTCGTATCCGTGTGTTCTCACGTTGTTTGTGGAGTGTACCTACTTATGGCAACCCTTTCTTAAAATGGCGACAGCAAGGTTTTGCATTAGCATTTCACTGATATATATGAAGATGTGCCTGAACACTGGGACATAAAAATGAAATTACATGAGGAAAGATAAAAGAAATGATGCGTATGAGAAGCTTATAGAAATAATCAGGCTAATGAAAAAAAGGTGCCACTATCGATGATGTTAAAAGGAAATTGAGCACTTTCAGAAGGGAACCCGCTTCATTGGTTTTTTTTCTGAACTGCTTTGTCTAAGGGACATAGAAAAAAAACAACAGAGCCGAAGCACAACGGAGGCTACACCACAGGTAGGACTTTTCCTTGTAATTCACTACGTATACTGCATAAAAATCATTAGCTAAATATAACAGTAGATTCACGGAACATGGTGGGATCAAAATCAATAAATACGCAAACATTAAAAAAAAAATTACTCAAAGGAATTCACTAGGTCTAAATTTTTTTCGTTGTTATGGAATTTAGTCCATGAGGACATGCACTTTGAATCTTCAGTCATTCAGCGCTCTACAGCTAATGCCGAAAATTAAATTTGTCACCAGTTCAATAGCACTGCCTGAGGTCGGTCGAACTTACAATCCATAATGACATTATGCGCAAAACCAACCATCCTATTGAGGGGCTAGGTCTAGAAGGGCAGAAGTACAAAGAGAAAAAAAAAAACTACTCTACTGTATGTACATAATGTCCCCGTACGGTGATACTGTTTGCAGAAATCATAGGCAATGTTCATAGACTTGTTTTTGAAGAAAATGCGAGCATTAAGCCTATGGCAACACGCTCGCTTTTTCCCCTGTTGCTCATCCCAAGTTCACACAAGACAACCATCACGCGCTGTCTGTCAACCACCCTGGTCACCACCAGAGTTGACTGATGATAGAATGAACATTCCAAAACGATCGTGTGTTCTCAGGAATGGCTGTTTTCAATATCGCCAGTCCTTCAAGAATGATCGTGTGAACTCCGCGTAATGTGTCTCCTCAGTTTTGGGTTCGTTGAGGTTTTTCCATGACCTCGCCTTTGAGCACTTCCAAGTCGGAGAAATTAAAAACGGCTGACTTTGCTTTTTTTCACAACTAAACGGTTTCTCATGGTTGGCACAACTATTCAAGTTACCACATTTGCTTTATCACATGGTTTTAGATTCCTACACCTATATGAAAGCCTACAAAAAATGTGACCATAGTTAATATAGGCCTATCGTTTGCTGCACCCTGGTCACAAAGTTAAGGATCTGTGTTATGCATGTAGATTTTTAAACATTTTAGGCTGATATGGTAAATTTATGAGACATTTTTATTTCGCTGAAGAAATTTGCGAGCACTGCATTATCAGATGTTGAGTGTCGTTCTCGTGTCATGGTGTGAACACAAATTTAATGTCCAACCCCTCAGCACAGCTGCCGTTTAACACCTTATCATTTAATCATTGTAATGGACAAAACCAGTGTTATGGAAATTTAGGCATTATTTTACTTCAAACCATTATTGAATTCTGGACTTGAAAATGTAATTTTCTAAGTTTTAACGTGTCATGATCGTTTCTGACATTCGTTTCGTTAGCAAATGAGTATTTTAGAGATAGAGTACCCCACCCTTATATCCTACAAATCGGGGACCACAGTGTGAAAGCAGGGTTTTTGGGTGGGGAAAAACGCAAGGCAAATTAAATACAAGGACCTTAATCCCACTGATCGTTCTCGTTCATATTAAGGTGAATTTTTTGAACCTTTTCATCTTAATATCACGCACCAGAATGAGAATCTCGTGCCCAAGGTTGTGTTGGGTGCGGTAGATTAGCTCACTGGCTCATGAAACGAACGTTAGAAGCGGCAAAACACACATTAAAACAGGGAGATTACTCTTCAAGTCCAAAATACGCTAATGTTTTAATGTAAAATTTCACCCTAGTTTACAACAAAATCAACAAATTGTTCTAAATGTACTTTAAAAAATAACATAAAAAATGAATTCTTAAGCACGTGAGCCAAATGAATAAGGTATAACCGTGATAAAGTATTTGATTACAATAGGTAGTTACTGTCAATAAACTATAACTTAGTTAAGTCACCTTTTACTAAAGCTACTAGTCCTGCAAGTATGTAAAAAGCATCTGAAAATTGTGCAATTTTGGAACCATGCCCCTCCTGTGATAAAAACAGCAGATGCGCAACATATTTCAGTGAACATATCGACCTGACGAACCTAATATCGCCTATCACCAGTAAGCAAAAACTGCTCCTACGTTTATATTTTTAACCATATGCTATCTCCAGGCTCCACGGTAGTTGATTAATTTTCCCAGGCGTTTATCACGTTCCGTATGGTGAACTCGGGGAGGGGGATTGGGAGGTTCCCGTAAGGGGAACACGGCGGGATAGTGGGGGTTGGTGGCAGCTGTGAGATGCTGAGGATATGCCCCCCCCCCCCTTATCTTTACGACTGCTACTTGAAAAAAAAAATATTCATTTTTTTCTTATGTGATATGACACGGTTGTAGAATCTACATTATTCATTTATTAGGAGTGCATCTAAACATGTAGGGTATATTGCTTACTGAAATATACAGCAGATGGTACGGTTCATAGACAAATTGTCTAAGCATAAAATAGACCAGATTTCCGTACATATGTGCTGGGTGGACTGGTGGGTGGTAGGCAGCAAGTAAACCACGGATCTAGCCAACATGAGCGGAGAATTATACCATTCAACCACGATCCCCCCAACTGTTGACGATAGGCCTAAGACAGATACAGTCTATACAATTTAGGCTGAAGGCCAAGCTCTGGGACCTTTGAGGTCATTCAGCGCGGAAAAGAAAATTGAGAGTAAGAGGTTTTAAAGGTGTAACAGGAGGAAAACCTCGCAGTTGCACTATGAAACACTGTTAGAAGAGGGTGGAAATTAAGATGGAAGAGAGCTTATGAATGGAAGTGCAGTAAAAGGAATGAAAGGGGGTGCAGCTAGGGGCCAAAGGGACGCCGCAAAGAACCTCAAGTAATGCCTACAATCCACAGCGTGAGGTGCACATGGGACTACCTCCCAAAGGGAAACGATAGGACTAAGGGATGTAGAGTATGACTCCAGTTAAGACTCGGAAATCACTTTTAAGCAATTAATTTCATGCAAACGCTAATTGCACAACTTACATAATTTTTGTCATAATATTTCTGCGAAAAAAAATTATATTTTATTCGATAACATAAACAAAGGTAATAAGCAAATACTGTAAAAAAAAAAAGTATTCGAGATAATGGTAATTAATACTTTAAGAGAATGTAATTAGTCTTCATAGATGGGCATCTTGACTTTTTATCACCGACGTTTATGCTGCTTAATAAATGTGGTTATATGAGCAGATAAATTATATGATGTCCTGACATTATGTAAGTTATCAATTAATACGTTGATTTTATATGGTAAACTGTTAACAAATTACATTTTCCCCGTAGGAAATTAGTGCCGTCAGTGCTCCTCGCGTGGTGATCTGTAGACATTACTTGGCAGCTTTTGCTGCGTCCCTTCTGGCCCTAGCGACAACCTCTTTCATTCATTTTACTGTACCTCCGTTCATATTCTCTTTCCTCCATCTGATTTTCCGCCCTCTCTAACAACTGTTTCATAGTGGAACTGCTAGGTTTTTCCTCTTGGTAAACCTTTAAAACCTTAATCCTGATTTCACTTTCAGCACTGAGTGACCTCATAGGTCCCAGCGCTTGGCCTTTGGCCTAAATTTTATATTTTAACTCTATAACTTGCACTGTTTTGATACCTTGCTCATTTGAGATATCGAATAATTTGTTATTTCTTCGCAAATTTGCATTTACATTCATAAATTGTTGTCAGTGTCGATGACACTTGAATAATATTCCAAGTGACTTGAAATATTATTCACATAATAATTAGTGAAATGGATGAGGTCTTTACACGAAACGTGATTTTTTCTTTAAACTACACAATGAGTTCCTACTGTAGAGCTTGACCGTGAGCATCATTATAGGTAATGTTGGCTTTCTGTTGTTAAATGCAGTTTCGAATGTACTGTTGATATACGGCAGTGTGAGTTGCATGTCATAGTCGTAAAATAAATACTGGTGTCCCACGTAATTATTTTCATAGGCGGCTGTAACCAGATCCCTTGATATGTAAGTTGTTTCGTGATTTTCAGCACATTTAAATAAACCTTCCTCTCCGTCGGAAATGTCTAAAGTTTGGTGTAGGCTAGGCCCAACTTTCGCCTCCCCCGCCTTCCATCACGTCGAAAATTTTGCTTCACGGTTAGCCGGAAGTCATGAAGTCCACACCAGACCAGCTACTCATTTTCACACCAAAATTATAGACAACGACAAGGAATCCCACTGGCATGAGGCCAGCTGAAGTCTGCCCGATTTCCATTAATGGCAACGGTCATAGGCCTAATTATACTGCGTTTGTAAGTACTCAAATCATATTTATATTCACCCCACAGTATCTGCTCATTACAACGATCTTACACGTGGAAGCATAATTCAAAATGAACACGAGGGCAATTATTCTCGAAATAAACATTCGAAATGCCGCAACGGGTTATATGGTTTTAAAGCAGCGCTTAGTACTTTGCTCTGTAAATTGGGTTGCAATAACCAGATGTATCAAAAAGCAGAAAAAGGTTCTCTTTCCTTCCTGTAAAATTACGATATATTCTCAATATATACTTGGTTTACTGTCTCTTCTTTAAGTGTCCGCCTTTCACTTCTGGCAAAATATGGATGTCCCTTCTCGTATTTCCTAATTCTCATGACTTTTTAAAATATAAAATAAGGATGTATTGTTTCATAGTGGGGAATTAACCCCAATGCTTATAAATTAGTCCCACTGCTTTGGTTATCCTTGAAAAATTAACCTCAATGCTTTGGTTATCCTTAGCATAAACGAATGGTTCTACGAATGACCAAATTAAAATGTGTTATATGTATTTACCATGATAGCCGTGCCAGTTAATTGACCAAACGCGCGCCGATTACGACAACCACATCACACAAAAGAAACACTTATTCTGACTGCTGATTACGCATATAGGAACGACACCTAGTGAAGGCGGTGAGCAGCACTTCTTCCCGTAGGGTGAGGAGGTGGGGGGGAAGGGGTGCGGAAACAGTGCCACGGCTTGTTCTCTATACATTTACACCGATTGTTCCATCTGATTTGCAGTTCATCGGTTATAGACAAGGGTGTGTGGATTAGCTTTGGACTAATAATTAAAATAGATAAATGATCCGAGACTACCTATAGTGTTTAGTAAAGGAATATGCAAATTTAGCGGTAGTTTTCGAACAGATTACGAGTCTTGTGGCTGCTTTCCCTCATTCTATAACCCACGTAGTCCCTACCATCCCACCCCTTCCCGCACCAAGGAGAGGTAGGGTGAACATTTAACTTCTGGCTGTGGTGGCGTACTGTTGTAATGCGATTGCTCGAAGTGGTCTAGTTTTTTGTGTTGTGGAATATCCTGGTTTTCCATCTCTTCGTAGATACTTGGTAAATACGGTATATTTCCTCACGTATTTGGTATGACTGAATTTTAAGATGTAATGATATATATTATATATATATATATATATATATATATATATATATATGTGTATATGTATACAATGTGTGTTAGTTACACTCGTATATATTAGGCTAAAAATATTATCGAATTTTTACTAACATATACCCAAGATTCAAACTTTTGACTTTTGGTTATTGCAAGCCTAACGGATGAATTGACTTTCGATGCATTAATTAAAACTGTAGATAAAACTTGTTAGGATTTATACCATGTGTTTCATTTTGCCTTGTGATGAGGACTTCTTAAACGCTAAAAACGAAACCAATTAGGGTTTACTTGTTTAATGATTCATCTGAAGTTCATGGCATGGTAATTTTACAGAATGGCTGAGCCGGGCGCCCTGTTAAATACCAGCCCCTTGGTAATGAACGTAAAACATAAACAAAACACGGTAAATTTCTCAAATTATTTCACCTGTACTGCATTTTATACCCCGTTATATTGTTCAGTCGAAAAAATTTTCTTAATAGACTACATCCGTCAGGAGCTCTTGTGTGTAGAATTACCATTATATATATATATATATATATATATATATATATATATATATATATATATATATATATATATACAGTATATACATATATATAATGTCTTTTTCTGTAATCCAACAGTTTACTGTGAAGATAAAAAGATCCATTAAAACACTATATAAACATTCCAATCACATTTCACCAGTGAGCAGGAATACAAAGTATGAGGGATATATGGTTGCAACGTGTATATAGTGTTTTTTATGGGCCTTTTTGTCTTCATATATATATATATATATATATATATATATATATATATATATATATATATATATATATATATATTGGGTGGCGGAAGAATGTATTAGCCTCCCGTTTCCTAGCATATGCTTTGGAATGAGACTGCCGCAGTTGTCAAACCACCACAGTCTATATCATTCCATTTGTCGACTCACCAATATGCTTTAGGTATATGTGGTAATATGCGTAGCTAGCTGTCGATAGGCTGAAGTCAATGTTTCCGATATTGTAGGCTTACTGTGGTAAAGGTAAACTATTTCTGTAGTACTGCTGCATCTGAATGCGTACATATGCAAAGAAGCCTCACACATTCATATTTAAATTAAAAATTTGGCAATTCATGACGATAAAATAATATAAGCTCACGAATGACGAACTTGTAACAGTCAATTTATTTTACTGGCGTTGTTTTAAGTACATTTTCATTCCATTTCATCCAAAATTACTTTATTATACCTTTATTTATTCATTCTGTCAAGTATCGTTCCAATGCCCAACAATGAAAACAATATGTCTACGTTATCCCTTCATGCTGCATGTATGTCATCAACACTAAGGATGACGGGAACGCAATGAGATTTCAAACTTTTGTTTGACAAGTTATTAGGCTAAATAGTCCCGAGAAGGCCCAGTCACTGAGCTATTAAAATGATTTGTATACTCAAGAAAAAAAATGATAAAAATACAAAGTATTCTGAATATACATTGACATCAAGCCATGTCTTTTTCTTCTTCTCAGCTTAGTCTCGTTTCTTGAGAGCTGAAAGTCAGCTCAGTGGTCTGGTTAAACTACTTTAATATATAATAATAATAATATACGGTGTCTCCGATGGGCTTTAAGTAATTATTTTTTTTTATCCCATTTTAGGTAAATAACAAGACATCTGGCCATACGAGTGCGAATAAGAGGTGTTTTAATTATTTCTTGCATGTATATTACATGAGTTGGTTAGTATTTGAAACAGCGTGATGTACAGTATGTCTATGAGGCTGTCCCGAGCCTTGGGGAGGTGAATGGGACAGCCACTGCAGTATTGGCTGAAAGGCGGGATATTTCAGTTAATACATGGCTTGATGGCACCCACTGAGAAGGGAGGAAGACCATATTGGAAGGCATTTTATGGAGATGGAAGTTCAGGGTAGAAGATTACGAGGAAGTCCAAGAAAGCGATGGATAGATTGTGTTAGGGAAGACTTGAGGGTGAAGGGACTTGACGGAGAAGAAGCGCACTACAGAGGTAGATGGAAGAGGTTCATCCAAAATGGAGACACCGTATAGTATTATTATTATTATTATTATTATTATTATTATTATTATTATTATTATTATTATTATTATTATATTAAAGTAGTTTAACCAGACCACTGAGCTGACTTCCAGCTCTCAAGAAACGAAACTAAGCTGAGAAGAAAAAGACATGGCTTGATGTCAATGTATATTCAGAATACTTTGTATATCTTTTTTTTTTTCTTGAGTATATAAATCATTTTAATAGCTCAGTGACTGGGCCTTCTCGGGACTATTTAGCCTAATAACTTGTCGAAAAAAAGTTTGAAATCCCATTGCGTTCCCGTCATCCTTAGTGTTGATGACATGCATGCAGTATGAGGGAATTGCGTAGACATATTGTTTTCATCGTTGGGCATTAGAACGATACTAGACAGAATGAATAAATAAAAATATAATAAAGTAATTTTGGCAGAAATGGAATGAATATGTGCTTAAAACAAGGCCAGTAAAATAAAATATCTGGTGAATCAGTATCATAGGCCCAGCTTCATTGGTCATTGCTTCACGTTCTAGCGGCAGACATAATTGAAGGTTATTTTTCAGTTTACATACTTAGATATTACTTTGGTTTCAAAATAGTTATTTTAATATGCATGCAATGCAACTGTACATAGAGTAAAGTTTGAATGATAAGAAAATCATGATTTGAAAAGTTTGTGAGCATATATATTTGTGTAGCCTGGGTTATACCAAGATAAATTATAATTATTGGAAAGCTCATCGTCCGTTTGTGTTTGACCTGAGTTGACTGTTTGATACAAGCTCGTCTTTCGTGTGCTTGTGTTGGTATTTTATCGATACAAATCGGTAATTTTATGATTTAATATATATGGAGGAGCGAGGGCTCATTATATATTTCATTCAGATATGTTATTGAAGAAATTTTTTAATATTTATCATAATAAGCTAACGATATCGGAAATGTCAGCTAATCATGTGCTTTCCATGCGCATGTGCCACATCTTCACCCGTGAGTGAACAAATGAATGCAGCCGACTATAGACACCAGATTGACTGTTTAGTTCAGCATATGCATAATGGAATTTTAAGGGTGCGTACCCATCCGCCCACCCAGTTTTCAGGGTCAGAACCTGGGACCTTAGGCTTGATAGGGAAGAATGTTAACGAACATGACAACAGGTCCGTTATATGATCATGCAGTTCAGGATCAGTTTCATTGTATGGTTAAAAATTTCAAGTCCAAAACAGAGAATGAATATATACAGTAGGTATATGTGTGTATATATATATATATATATATATATATATATATATATATATATATATATATATATATATATATATATATATATATATTGTGTTTGTTTATACAGTATATGTATGTATATATATATATATATATATATATATATATATATATATATATATATATATTTATATATATATATATATATATATATATATATATATATATATATATATATATTTATATGTATAAAATTGCTGAATCTAGGATGACTTCAGTGCAGAAATTTCCAACAACTTACCTTTTAATATACTTGCGCTGAAGACCTTTTAGCTACGCATTGCTGCTCCTTACAATGATGAATTATTATTCAGTGTCTCTCCACCCCACCCCCACCCCACAACCACTTTACTTAATTTATACACACATTTCACAGATTATCATCGATTTTTTTCCTCTGGATTATACCACCTCTAAACACAATAATCTACCTTTTTACCAGCCTGTTTAACAGTTTTTTTTTTTTTTTGTACCTCTACATTCCTCACCTTACTTTCTCATGTTACTCCATGTGTGCAGCACTGAATGTTCATTCCCACAACGTCAATATTTTTTTTATGTAAATATAGCAACCACGTTTTGTTACCGCTATGAAGAGGATTTAAACAACTTTTATATTAATAATATTTTTGCTCCCATAGACGCTTATTGTCTCTCAGAACTACTCAGAACTCATGTAGAATTTCCTGCTTCACATTGTTCGTTGAATCATCTCTTCTCACATTCTGTAGTCACCTGTGTTTACTCTTAAATTGGTGTATGAGTCAGCAGCTTCTATTTACTCCCAACCATACTGTTATTCATTGCTCCATTTTATGACTCATTAATTTCATCCTCGTAACCTTTCTCATGTTATTCACTTTTAAGTTGTCACCTCTTCCATACACTTCTTAGCCACGTAAAACAAGACTAATCCTTTTGCCAGCACCAGTGAGTTAGATGCATCAGTTTGTAAATAAGGTCTACTTACTTTATCCATTTTATAACTTTGTTTTGAATCCCGTAACCTTTCTTGTATTCACTTTTAGATCTGTCTATTCTTCCATAAATTGTCAAGTCATCCTTTTCCGTCAGTGAGAGATGCATCATTTTAAATATGCATATGGAAGTTAACACCACCACCTTAACTGGGACACTGTACCGCCTATAATCATATTTACTGCAAGCATTACAGTTATCTTAACGTGCATTTATTCTTAACACATTTACCACCATAAAATAGTGTCTCAATTTCCTCTGCATATCATGAATAGCATGCATATAAAAAGTTTTTCCAGAATCATGTTTGTCATATTTTCGATTTTTTTTTGTTTTTGTTTTTGCAAGACTCATTATAAACACTTGTTGTATACCCCATTGTCTACACTTACAGTATACAGTTGTTCCCAGATCAGCTCTTTTGCTTTTTTTTTTTCCTTAACACCCTAGATACTAAACACCATCCCAGGTCTACTAAGAAATGTTATAGCTTTGTAACCTTTCACTCTATCAACGGACAGTTATTATCAGTCATTCCTTTCGAATGTTTCTGTCATCAAGACATATGTTACCAAACCAGCCATTATCACCTTCGTGCTACTTCATCACGCTGGTAATCATTGAACTGTGGCATCTTTCCATTGTTTACCATTTCAGTTGGGCCCCTCCCCCCTCCCATTATGTCTAGGACATTCAATTTAACGAACATTCTCTGATTAGCCTAGTCTGTTCCTTACTTGCATGATATAGTTGGATCTTCCTAGCCTCTGCATTCAGTAGCCTTTCAACATAGTAACTTCACCTTGTGTCTGCATGTCTCAAGTATAGCCTCTATTATCACTAAACTTCTTCACTTTCACCTCAAAAATTTCATCGACTCCCACCCTTTTCTATTACACATTCCTCTTGACCTCCTTGTTCTCCTGTTAGATACCTTTATACGATTGCATCTTTCTGCTGGATGCTCTTCCACTTTTTCTCCCTAAATCTCTCATTCTACCATTTCAGTTTCCCCTTCTTTTATTTCTTCTTTCTCTGCTCCCACACTGGCAAGCATATCCAGTTACCCCATTGACCTTATAGGCCTAGCTAAATCTCTCAACTGTTAATTTTTAATCCTTGCCAAGTTTTCTTTCAGCTTTTTCCTTATTTCATTCATTTAATTTATGTTAGCTGGCAACATTCTGAACCCCTCTTTTCTTAGTGTAACCATAGTTTTGATTTTGATTTTTCTGGAAATGATCAGATATGTCCCCAGTTTCTCAATAGTTCATCTATCAACTTTTATTCACTATAGTCTGTTAACCAGACATGCTGATGAATATTCCTGTAGAGAAGATACACAGCTCCACATACAATAAAGATGATAAGCCCATATCACCTTTCATCTCTTAAAAAGGGCCAAGCGTTCCTCTTGGTGATTCCTCTCAAATTTTTCCCTTATCTCTATGCACATTACTTACCAGGTCAGTTACTTTATTTGCATCATAACCATAACACTGCTACTTATCATTGGCATTCTCTGAATTCATGTCATCTTCCCATTATTCAACATTTTATTGCTCTCCTTAGATCTCTGAGGTTGACTTAATTTCTTCCTTCTTTACGTCAGAGAGTTGAATCTTTCTAACCCTCCCACTCACTAGCCCACCAAAGTATTAATCCTTCGACAAAAGATTGCAATCTTTTGTTATAATATCTCTACTTGTGTCCTTTATCTTGAAGTTGGTAACTGGCCTTTCTCAGCATTTTTCTCAAATACAACTTCTTGTCTCACCAAAGTTCTTGCTCACATTCACCTCAAACTTTTCTTCAACTCTTTCCCTTTCCTCTCTCACGTTTTACTTGACCTCCTTATTCTTCCTGCAGTGTACCTCACCTTCAGACAGTGTCCTGGTTTCTTCACTATATCACTTCCTCCATAGGGGAGTACTGCCGTCAGTGCACCTCATGCGTTGTACTGTAGGCATTACTTAAGGTTCTTTGCAGCGTGCTTTCGGCCTCTACCTGCAACCCCCTTCGTTCCTTTTACTGTACCTCCTTTCATATTCTCTTTTTTCCATCTTACCTTCCACCCTCTCCTAACAATTGATTCATAATGCAGCTGCGAAGTTTTCCTCCTGTTACACCTTTCAGACCTTTTACTGTCAATTTCCGTTTCAGCGCTGAATGACCTCATTCGTCCCAGTGCTTGGCCTTTGGCCTAAATTCTATATTCAGTTCAAATCAGCCCAACTAACTTTTTCTTTCTGTGCTCCTACATAGGCAATCATATTTTGTTACTCGTTGTCCTTATGCATAAAGATCTCTAACTCCCCATTTTCTGTAACCCCCCTCCTCCCCTCCTCAGTTTAATCCCAAGTTGATATTTCTGTTTTGAATGAGCTTCCTTCAGCTCTTTTTGTCTTGAACAGCTCATTTCATAACTGGTTTTGGCAGATGTTATGCAGATGCATGCTTTCTTGACTCCAGCCTTCCCAGTTCGTATGGGCTTGGGACCAGCACGAGTTGGGATGGCTTGTCTCCGCTCTGTGGCTAGGTCACTGCTGCTGCATTAATGTCAGCCGTGCTTTATTTTCAGATTCTTTCTAATTAAACTTGTTCATCTATGTAACATGCATTGCTACATTCTGAACCCTTCCTCTTCAGTCGTAACAATAAGTTTTGCTTTTTTCTTGGTGACGATCAGATATATTCCCAGCAGCAGCTTTCTCTTCACTAGCTCATATTCCTCCAAACATTTCTTAACTATCATCTGTTTACCAGGCATACTTATAAGCATTATTTAGAAAACATGTCTTAATAGTTATGCTCCGTTCAGAGCCCATTTTTTTCAGGACTCACTTCATTTTCAATTATTCCAGGTATTCAAGACTAATAACTGTGCATTGTTTTTGCCATCACGTACACTTGCATTCAGATCATCAACATTTTTCTTTTCTCAAACGTTTCAGGCATGAATTCTGACTCTCTTAGAGACCTTTCTTGCTTTTGAACTTTTTTCATGTTTCGATTATATACTCATAATATCACAATGTAGCCAGCTGCACTCTTTGTCATTCAAACTATCCTTGGTCTTGTACATGTGAGATTTCATTCCACCCCCTCTGTCCCTTGACACAAATTGACCCTTCCCTTGCCCTACCTTGTCACAGCCTCACAAAACTCAATCACTGTCACTCCACTTTTTGTCTTGTGCACTCTTCCATTTCTCTCGTTTTGTTAAGTGCCTTAATGCAGATTTCTGTCCCTTGTCAAATCTACTCGTCACTTCTGCACCACGTCAACTCATTACGTAGAACCTTGATCATACTCACATGATTCAGGACACAGAGAATTATATTCATAGCATTCCACATAATTAATATAATAATTTCCATCCAGCTGTGAGTAAGGGTGGCATCTCTCGTTTACCGAATATTTCCTCACCGAAGGGATTCACAACCATTTACCAGGCACCTATCTGTTCTAAGTATGGTTAAAAAAAGTATACCGTATAATATCCCTAAGCGTTGGTACTTCGTTGGCAGCGGTATCTATTTTTAAGCACAGTGTCTTTGCAATAGTAGTTTCTTCTCACAAAGATATCTATAAATGATCATATGCCGTAAACTCTTAGAAATTGTACAGCCAGCCCATCCTCATGCTGATTAAACCCAAAGTCGTTTAAGTTAATTTTCGCTGATTATTTAATTGTGTTCTTTGAGTATTGTTATCTATATACTATTATTTATGCATAATGATTAATAATTTCGTCTTGCTGCTCAGATAAACGAGGCTTAGTGCTTATGTTGTGAATTATGGCACATCATTGTAAGGATAAAACTTTCGTATGAATTGAGGTTCCTTATTATCGCCTGTCAATTTTCTTTGCTCCAAAGAGCAGCTATTAGTAGGGCACTGCTCAAGAGGTGTAATAGAATCTGAAAACTCCTATTTAATGTTTAGGTTGATGGTATCTTTGGATAATTTTCAAACTGGGAATATATAACGCAATAATAAAGCAGTCTGATGAAAGTTAAGTAAACGGTTACATAAACAAAATCTCCCCATATTGTTTACACCTAGTCTTAAGTATGAAGTCTTGTTAATAGAGATACACCTTTCCTTTACATATACATGAAAGGTTGAAATAGAAGTTTTGAAAAAAGACAGTAATTTTGACTTTAGTGACAAATAGTTTCTCCCCTGCAATACATCCTGAGATGATAAAGTATCAGGAAAAATGACAAAGACGATGGAATCATTGAGGATCCTTTTTTATCTGAAAAAATTCTCATTTCAGTCTTTAGAAACATATGCATGGACTCAGTCATTTTAATAAAATAGTAATCGCCCGTCCTCTTAACAACTTAATAACTTAATCACTCGTAATGACTGCCGTATCAACCTCTAAACTTCTGATAGACTTTTAATTATAGTTTATTCGTTAGCGATAGATTGACATGAATTGGAACCGAACGAAGAGAACGGCAATTTACTTCGCGTCAAATTGATAAGTATTCAACGTGTGACAGGTTGAGAGTACCGGTTTGCCTTTAGCCCCAACGCTATGCACTCGCGTATTAAAGAAGCATATAGTCGCCTTGATAAAACCAATTCATGAATTCTTTAGTAAGGTAACATGTATTGAAAAATAGGCCCTAAAAATGCCATTTAATTGGCAGTTAGTAAATGCGATATGGTCTGTTCCATAATGTCTTTGGTGACTCCTTAGTGTTAATTGTACTGGTGCACACGAATCAGCAATATTGTTGTTATCACACATTTCTTTATTGTAGATCATAGCCCCGTAGGAGGCTAGTGCCATCAGTGCTGAAGCGTTCCTGCGGTCCCTAGCTGCAACCCCTTTTATTCCTTTTACTGTACCTCCGTTCGTATTATCTTTTTCCATCTTACTCTCCACCCTCTCCTAACAATTGTTTCATGGTACAACTGCGAGGTTTTCCTCCTGTTATGCCTTTAAAACCTTTTAACTCTCTATCCCCTTTGAGCGCTGAATGACCTTATAGATCCTAGAGCTTGGCCTTTGGCCTAAATTTTGTATTCCATTTCCAGTCACTGTAGGTCGTTACGATACTTGCCTATACAAACTGTCCTATAGTCGTTATCGGTAATGGCCGTTGTCACGGTAACTTCATACGGAAGGTCGCTTTGTTTCGACTGTTCCTGATGAATAATTTTCTTAAACGTTTCAAAGCCTAACTTCTTGGCCTGGAAAGTATATAGCTTTAGACATTAGCAAAGATTTTGCCTTTAAAGTTTCAATTTGATTCGTCAAGTTCCGTACCGAGGCCTAAGAGGCAACATCAGCTCACTTCTTTATCGTCACTCAGTGAAATCACTCAGGCTTGATCTCGTATAAAAATAAAAAAACTTCCAGCTTATTCTTTATTATCACTTAGAAAGAATCGCTTTGCTTGATCTCGTATAAAATAAACTTCCAGCCCATTCGTTATCGTCACTGGGTTTGAATAACTTTTGCTTGATCTCGTATAAATACCTCCAACCTATTCATCATCATCACTCGGAATGAATCTCTTATGCTTGATCTCGTACAAATACTTCCAGCCTATTCTTCGTTATCACTCGGAATGAATCACTTATGCTTGATCTCGTACAAATACTTCCAGTCTGATCTTCGTTATCACTCGGAATGAATCACTTATGCTTGATCTCGTACAAATACTTCCAGCCTGTTCTTCGTTATCACTCGGAATGAGTCACTTACGCTTGATCTCGAGTAAATACTTCCACTCTATTCATCATCACTCTGAATGAATCACTTACGCTTGATCTCATATGAAAAATTTCCTGCCCATCCTTTATCATAACCCGGAATGAATTTATTATGCTTGATCTCCTATAAAAACTTTCAGCCTATTCATTATCATTACTGGGAATGAATCACTATTTGAACTCGTATAAAAAACTTCCAGCCCATTCTTTATCGCCACTCGGAATGAACTGCTTATGCTCGATCTCGTATAAAAATTTCCAGCCTATTCTTTATCCTCACTCGGCATGAATCACTTATGCTTGATCTCGTATAAAAAAAAAATTCATGCTCATTGTTTATTGTCACTCGGAATGAATTACTTCTGCTTGATCTCGTATAAATGGGCCTTCCAACCTATTCTTTACCGCCATTTGGAATGAACCACTTTGCTTGATCTTGTATAAAAAAACTTCCAGCCTATTCTTTATCGTCCCTCGGAATGAATCGCTTATGCTTTATCTCGTATACAAAAAACACAGTCTGTTCCTTATCGTGACTCGAATAGATTACTTATGCCTTGTCTCGTATAAAAAAAAACGTTCCAGCCTATTCTTTATCGTCAGTTGGACTGACTCACTTATGCTTGATCTTGTATAAGAAAAACCTCTACCCTATTCCTTATCGTCACTCGGAATTAATTTCTTAGGCTTCATTCGTATAAAAACTTCCAGCCTATTCTTTATCGACGGTCAGAATGAATCAATTATGCTTTTCTCATATAAAAAAAACTTCAGGCCTAAATTCTCTAGAGATAATGGATTGGAAGTCTATCCTTAGCGTTCTCCAACGTCATAGAGCAGTTGGTAATTGCTAAAATATTGTCAATTAATATTCCATTAAACAAACTGCAGCAGCTCTGATTACTGTTCGTGGTGCCACATGATATTTATGCCATTTTTGCTCTATCAGGTTTTTTTCATTACAATTGCATGGCTTGAAATGCTGATCACCGATTTTACGTTTTTAAAAATTTTACTTTCGCTTGGATACATTACAGTTATACCGAATACTGGTAGGGACTTGTTTTTATAAATTGTTTGATGGGAAGTCTTTGGATTTTGTGAAACTTTGATAAGGTGGACATCTGTTTTAAGTTGAGTGAGATATTCCAGATTACCGTCATTACACCTATTCCTTTTAGAAAATAGTTTTTGTGCTTTAAAACGTATATGGAATTCCAGATCGTCAGGTTTATATGGGAAAACTTCTTGAAGAATAATTTAAGCTTGAATTTTAGATAGGAAGAGTCAAAGAGTCACAACACACACACACACACGCACTACATATTACTCAAAATTATATATATTTCATGTTACACTACTTTTTTCTTTGGTTCACCTGAAGAGAGATGTAGTGTAACGTTTGAAAATTAGTGCAATTAGCTCAGCTGTATTTTTCCTTATATGGGATTCTTTATTATTTATATATATATATATATATATATATATATATATATATATATATATTATATATATATATATATATATATATATATATATATATATATATATATATATATATATATATATATATATATATAAAGAATCCCATATAAAAAAAAAAAAAATACAGCTAAGCTTAATTGCACTGTACTTCAAATGTTACATTACATCTCTCCAGGTGATGGTAAAAGTGGGTACCTGTAGGAATGGTATAAAAAATGTGGGTTAAAGGACGTTTTAGAGTATTTTGAGATGGTTTGATCCTGTGGAAAAGATGGGAGATGACAAGTTGGTGAAAAGAGGTGTTCAGAGGAAGAAGAAGACATAAAAAGGGCCATTATAAAGGAATGGCCTCAATATCCAAGAAATGTGATTGATGCTGCGTTGGTGAGTGTTCGAAGACTCACTTTGCTATTGATGATCCTGAGTAGGTGTATGCAATTCCTAAATTTTATATTCCAACTCCAATTCTACACTTTATAAAGCACTCAATGTATATATATATATATATATATATATATATATATATATATATATATATATATATATATATATATATATATATATATATATATATATATATATATATATATATATAATGATTCATATTCAAGCATTAATCTACAAATGTCCTTTTATATATATATATAATATATATATATATATATATATATATATATATATATATATATATATATATATATGCATTTTATCAAATTATATATTTTCAACAAGTGTACGCATTTTATCAATTGGAAATAGTCAATTTGTTTCTTTATAAAACTATTCTTTCCGTTGTACCTGGGAAGCATAGATGAAACAAATGTATCCTGTTCGGTTTTTCCTATGCAACTTCCAGTTCCATTAAGCCCGTGTCTTGAATCTTCCATGTCGAGTTCTCACCACGACACTCCCTGGGCTTAGCTAGAGGTAGAGTTCATTGTCGCGTTCATTTTCTGAAGCCTTAGGTAGACTTTTGAGTATGGATTTGTTTTTTTCTTGGTTTTAATGGCATGCTCACTCATTTTAGTGTTCTGTAAAAGAAAACTGTTGAGATGGGTATTTGTCTGTCCGTCCTCACTTTTTCTGCCCGCCCTCAGATCTTAAAAACTACTGAGGCTCGAGGGCTGCAAACTGGTATGTTGATCATCCACCCTCCAATCATCAAACATACCAAATTGCAGCCCTCTAGCCTCAGTAGTTTTTACTTGATTTAAGGTTAAAGTTAGCCATAATCGTGCGTCTGACAGCGCTAAAGGTGCCAACAACACAGGCCACCACTGGGCCGTGGCTGAAAGTTTCATGGGCCGCGGCTAAGAGTTTCATGGGCCGTGGCTGAGAGTTTCATACAGCATTATACGGTATACAGAAAACTCGATTGCTCCGAAGAAACTTTTTTACTTTTTTTTTATATCGCGTGTTTTTATTACAATTTCCTCTTTTTATTCTTTGGCATGGAGATCATCATGATCTTGTAGAAAGTTACAAATGTCTTCTTGATTTTCAGATACAGTTTGGTTTCTGCTAGTGTCGAGTTTAGTTACTTTTTCTGTATGTGGTTAAGACATTACGAGTTTCGATATATCTTTAACTAGAACATGTTGTATATTAGAAAAAAACGGTTGTGCCATTTGAATTTTTGTTTCGCAAATCTGTCATTACTTTTTGTTTAAATTCCCTTGTTTCTTCAAGTGTTCTTTTTCCATCTATTAGCGAGACTTTCTTTCTGCACGTCAAATGGTTTTTCAGATACTTCCAGTGGACAAAGAACAAATCATTGCATAAAAATAAAGGTGATGATTACAGTAACTCATTTTATGGATAATCTCATTTTTTATGCACAGCTGAGAGAGGAGAGATGTCCCTTTCCCTTAATGCTGGAATTCCGGATTTTCGTTCCATTTCCGCCGTCCATTTCCTCCCCTGCATCCGCACTCCTCTGGAATGTATTCCCTTTTTCTTCATGTTTTCATTTTTATTAGCGTCTTCGACCTTTTTCCCTTCAATGCTACTTAGTCTTTATGATTAGTTTTGTATGGTTTGGTTTTAATTTGTTGTAAAGTTTAAATTTATTTTGGGGGGTGGGGGAGAGATTTCAGGAATTGGGGTAATTATTTGTTGTTTGTTTGTTGACATAAGTAGCAATGATACTTGGTTACATCAGTTTTTATATTATAAAGTTCCTTCATAATTGACTCCTATTCCTAAAATTCCTTCATAATTAATTCCTATTGATTTTATTGTACCTCCTTTGTTTACCACTTTTTTCCTTTAAAACGGTTTCCCCAATTTCAGGTGTCTGTAGTGATATATACAAGCTTTCATTACCAGGCCTACCACTGGCCCACAAGAGCGCAAAGGACGATCCGGACCTCAGGTAAGTTAATCATATTTATTTAATCCTTGGTGTGTTTGCCATCTTTAAGTAAAGAAGCAAAAGTTAGGAAAAAGATATAAGGTTAGAGAATGGTAAAAATAATAGAAAAAAATGCCGAATTTCTATTAGAAATGTCATGTGAAGTTGTGGCCAGTAAGCTCTGCCAACATGCACCGCTCATTTTTGCCGAAAAATTTTTCGGTGACGGGATGGTGGCCATTTTTGGGAATTGGTCATATTTTCGGTTGTCCGGCCGATGTTGACAACTTCTGCTTTAGGCATGTGTTTGCACTTGAAGTGAGGTTCGCATGATATCCAAAATATTTCGCTCAGTTTTTTCTGTTTTTTTCGCTGTTATTGTATACAGTACATTAGATGTTTTATATATATATATATATATATATATATATATATATATATATATATATATATATATATATATATATATATGTGTGTGTGTGTGTGTGTGTGTGTGTGTGTGTATGTATGTATGTGAATGAATTTTATCACATCATCGTGATTCATATTCAAGCATTAATCTACAAATGTCCTTTAATATCCAATTCGCTCTACCTCGGTAATAATATATTTTCATATATGTTACCCGAAGGGGAATTTTTTTAGTTGATAATAAGTTCGTCGTCTCGTGGGCTCGAACCACGAAAGAACAAGAACTCAGGACTACATTGACGCCTTAAACCACAAGGCCATGATGTATATATACACATACATATACATATTTACATACATTTATATGCGTGTATATTGTTTAAGCATCCGCTAGTTTACGTATTTACATACACACTGCTCCACTAACCTTGTATCTTCCTAGGACCCCTATAACAACTTTTCAACTTGGTATAGTCAGTTATTTTTCGATCTCCTCCTCCTCCAAATTAGAAACACCGCCCCCCCTCACTCTCATTATATAACCCAGCCATCTCAGAACACTCAGATCCACAGTTCTACCACATCATTGTATCTCATCATTTGTCACCCTTTCATCCCTTCTTCATAAATGTACATTTAAAAACTTTATCCAAACTGTTTTCTCCATTATTCAGAATCCCTCGTATTGGGGTAATGCCGTCAGTGCACCTCACGCAGTGCACTGTAAGCATTACTTAAGGTTCTTTGCAGTGTCCCTTCGGCCCCTAGCTGCAGCCCTTTTCATTCCTTTTACTGTACCTCCAATCATATTCCCTCTTCCATCTTACTTTCCACCCTCCTCTAACAATGTTTCATAGTGCAACCTGTGAGGTTTTCCTCCTGTTACACCTTTTAAACCTCTTACTCTCAATTTTCCTTTCATCGCTGAATGACCTCATAAGTCCCAGCGCTTGGCCCTCGCCCTAAACTGTATATTCTATCTATCATTATTCAGAATCCAAAATTGAATTTTGTAGAGAGAAATTGGCTCATTTGCCCTTTTAGGCATCACTACCTTTCTTCCATAGTGACACACTTGTTCCACCTTTTTTCTTACAGAGACCTTGATACCTTTCTTGCATCACTTGATGTGTGATGTACATCTTAATATCTTTATGTTCCTAAGTATTTATGACTCATAACTATGAATGCTTGAGCGAATTTATTAAACTCCCTGGCTGTTGTTTACCTTCGTGACATTACTTTTCTCTACATCTGCTTTCAGATTTCTCTCATTACAAATATTTTTTATAGTTTTGTCACGAGTCCTTGAAGCTTGTCTTCAGTATCTCCAGCTATCACTGTATTATCTGCAAGTAGCAACTACTCCATTCTTCCTTCACAAAACCTGTTCTGCTGCCATAATCTTGTATCTACATCTGTACTTACCGTGATTTCTCTCATCACGCTCTCTAAAAATATGTAGCTGATATGGAGAGTCAACGCACTTTTATTTATGTCCTACTTTTACAGAAGACCATTTACTCACCTTTACGCCGAAACAGTCACTATTCCATCTGTATATTGTAACAAATTTAGTTTCCTTCAAGAAAACGTTCTCTCATTATCAAGACAGTCTACTTTGTACATCATATGTACTCAACATCCTCCATGCTCTATTTTCAACAGCTCTGTTTTATATATTTTTTTTTTTCAAAATTCAGGTTGATGAGTCCTATAAGCAATTTTGTCGTATATACAGATTTAGGATAAGGGAAGAATACGAATGTGTTTGATATACGATTTTAAATTTGAAATTGACAGTAACCTGGGAGAAAATATCAATTGTGTCTTGTGGTTTAGGCGTTGAAAGGAGTAAGAACAATAAAGAATTATTTCTGCGAAAACTGAAATCTTTTTCCCTACTAGATTCAAAGGGAAAATGCAAAAAAAGGTGATTTGAATATAAAAGAAAAGACAGCCCGAGATTGGGAAAGGGGGAAGGTACAAAAGTGGGACATTTGAATGCAAAAGCAGATACACAATGGAGAAAGGGAATGTGTAAAAATGAATGACTTGAATGCAGAAGCAGACCGATAAATAAACACACCGAGAAATGAAGTGTTTTGAACCAATGAATATATATAGAACCGAACTGAGATGTTTTTAAAATGGGCCCGGTTTTTGGTTGGGTGTGCTTTGAAAAGGGAATGTTTTCGAGTACACCTCAGATAAAGGAGGGCTGATCGGAAATTCGTTATGGTAGGCTGAAGCAATAAATGGAAGAGCAAATTGACTGACGTAATGGTAAGGAGAAGAGTGGCTGGAGATATATGTGGTCATTGCATGACTGAAGCAGTTTTTGGTAAAATTTTTCACTGTGAGAGGAAGAGTAACAAACATGGAAGTAAATCTTTTGAAGACAACTGCTGTTGTCGGATATACGTGAACTAGTTCTTAAGATAAAAAATGCATAAGAGTGCAAAAAGTTCAAGGGCTCCTTGGTAGTTTATGAAATTTCAGCTTCCAGTGCCATTAAGTAGATGGTAGCTTAGTGATATTTAAATTTAGTGAGAATGAGAAGATCGCTGTAGGTACAGTTGTAATGTGGGCGGTAGACAGAAGTTGAAGATAGATATGGAAGATTAAGGCGAAAGACCTAAAAAAAAAAAAAAAATTAAAAACTTGTCTGGAGATAATTCTTAAACGCAAAAAAGTCTTTCTTCAGAGATACGAATGCAGGTGAATGGTAAAGTTTCGAATAGTCATTTCAATCATAGATCCTTCCTTTCTTCAATCTTGCTGTCCAGCCTTTTTGACTGTTACTTCTAGGTGCAACTGTTGGGTCTTCTCCCAATTCCAGCTTTAGATCCTTGTACTTCATCTCCTATGTTTTCTGGATCTCTTTTCATCTTGCAGTCCAACTACTCCAGCTCCGTCTTTTCACTGTCTTAAGTATTGAAAGGCCGAAAGGGCCCAAGTGCTTGACTTGACAGTCTAAATTTCATAAATCAGTCAGATCTAGGTATGTTTCCGTTTTCTTTGGAGAGATATAGCATGGAAGTGATAGCTGGAACAAAATTGTCTAATGCAAAGAACTGACGGAATCCGTAGAAAACAGAACGGTTGTGTTGAGATTGTAAAGATAACGATGAAAAAGAATAAAAAAAAAAACAACGCCTTAACAAGTGAGACGCTAAGTCATGCCTCGTTAGGAAAATTATGACTTATTAGTAATTTAAATTTACTGGCATTGCAGCAAGAAAGGTCTTCAACTCATGGGAAAGGGTCCCCTGGTGTATGACGGGATTAATTGCCTCGTCTTTTTTAGTTTTCTGAGAAGAAAACTATTGTGCCGGCTTGGTCTGTCCGCCCGCACTTTTTTCTGTCCGCACTTTTTCTGTCCGTCCTCAGATCTTAAAAACTACTGAGGCTAGAGGTCTGCAAATTGCTATGTTGAACATCAAACCTCCAATCATCAAACATACTAAATTGCAGCCCTCTAGCCTCTGTATTTTTTTTTTTATTTAAGGGTAAATTTAGCCTTAATCGTACTTTTGGCAACGATATAGGCCAGGCCACCACTTGGCCGTGAATAGAGTTTCATGGACCGCGGCTCATACAGCATTATACCGAGACCACCGAAAGATAGATCTATTTTCGGTGTCCTTGATTATTCGATGTACAGTAAACTCGATTGCGCCGAAGATACTTCGGGGCATTTTTACTTGTTCTTCAAAGGAAACGGTAATGGGGAAGTGGACATTATAGGAACGTAACACTGTGTAGTATCCCGCGAAAATTATATGGAAACTTGATTGACAAGGTCCAAAAATGGCTCGGTGATGGCATGGGTATATTGGTCATAGGCAAGAAGGAAATTGCACCTATCATGCGTTAATTATGGAAATATCCATGTGTTAATCATGGAAATAATAGGCATGAGTTAATTATGGAAATCGTACCCAGAGGTTTGCAAGTCTGTACTGATATGAGTGTTCTCTAATATCGCTTTACATACAGAATATCATCAAAACTTAAATAGAGTTCCATGTTTTTAACTTAAAATAGTAAGCAAGTTAATGTACTAACCGTGTGCTTTACTGTCAGAACTGCCATGAAATTGCCTATTTTGTGAGGAGTAAGACATAACATTAAGTCTAAGAGTGAGAACAAAGTTGCTGAATCACACGAGAAATGTCATTATTTACTTTATCGCTACTTGCATGTTGTTAGTTGTTTGCTGTTAGTTGTTACTCCTTGGGTCATCGGGCGGCTTCTGCATTAACAGAGGTTGTAGCAAGATACAAAGAATTCTGTAGACCTTGGGTTGTAGTTTTTCAAGCTTAGCTGAGGCATGAGAAGCACTTCTTTGTAGATTTTCTCTTGTTTAATCTGAGGTTGGAAGAATAATGCGCAGTCAGACGTTGAAATTACGTCAGAGAGGGGCCCTTAATAAGTGAATGTTACCAAAACAAAAATCTGTACTTATTAATTTGCCAAGTTTCAAGCAAAAGGACAGGAATCTAAGTTAGTCCGTGGAGAGAGAGAGAGAGAGAGAGAGAGAGAGAGAGAGAGAGAGAGAGAGAGTGGGAGGTGCCCTTGGGAAATAAAGTTTAGGTAATTTTTAAGGCTTTACAGCAAAGGACCGAGGTAATTACAAATTACTTGGGAATCATAAAATCGCAATAGTCTTTCCCCATCAAGGGGAAGTTAGGCAGGAAACCTACGTTGTTTACCGGACTATTAGATAATATTTCATATAAGAGAGCTTTATCTCATATATTTGTTATCAAATGGATCGACTAAGTATGATGATGATTGAATATAGACACAATGATTACAGTACTAAAGTTGACACTTGACGACTTTGGTGAAAATTTCTAGTAAATGTCGATTATGCTATGTTCAGTGGTAAAAGCTAAGAGTCAGTGAAAAACAAATATTTAGGAAGTGTAGGAAGAAAAAGATCATATTTGTACCCGTCATAAATCCACCAGTGATATTCTTTTCTATAAATCTTTTCTATAAAACTCAGTTTCACGATAACGATCTTGGGGCCGCCTTATGGGGATTTTAAGGACATCATAACGAAGGTAATGAGAAGTAGGCTTTCATTTGAATTTGAATTTGGTAAGAAGCCAGAGTTCATCAAGATTCAGATCTGGTATAGGACTTTTAGATTCAAAGGTCACCGTACTAAATTTACTCAAAGGAATATTCCCCGTATGTGGGGTGGTGCCGTCAGTGCACCTCACGTGGCGCACTGTAGGCATTACCAAAGGGTGTTCGCAGCGTACCTTCGGCCCCAGGTTGCACCCACATTTTATCTTTTTTAATTTACCACCATTTCCTTTCTTCAGTCTTGCTTTCCAGCACCTCTAACTACCGCTTCCTATGCAGCTGCAAGATTTTCTCCCAGTTCCACCTATAGATCCTTGTACTTCATCTCCTTTATATTCTAGATCTTCATCTTGCTGTCCAACCGCTCGAACTCCCTCCCTTCACTGTCTTAAAATTTTAAGCTCCGAAAGTGCCCCAGTGCTTGGCTTCACAGCCTAAATTTTAATTACCAAAGACAAGTGAAAGGAATATTGTTACTTTATCGTATCTTAAATCTATTTTTATTCTTGCACTATTTCTTCACCCTCTGTTGAATTTAGCCGTTGTTTCCCGAACTCATCCGCATATTATAACCCATCTAAGCCATTATTTTAGGGCGTATCATAATGAAACGATGTCTGGAAATGTTCACATCCCTTATCCGATGTTGGTCGCCCCGAAAGTGCACGTGATACACTCACTTTTCTCGACTTTCCCCTTTACTGGAACCTATTTAAGCACAAAATCATGACAGAGTGATGAACTGTCCAATAACTCCTTTTAACCAATATAAATGGGTTACCATCGCATCGTTTCGCTTCAGACCCTGATAGTTTGTGTACTTTATTGCGTCCATAATTCTGCTTTTTGTCGCTTGATGGCTGTATCGTTGCTACAACGTATATTTCCCTTGACTCTGGAATTCCTAACTCGTTGTTGTCTCGTGGGAAGGGGGAACGGGGAATGGGGAATGGGGAGAGGGATTAGAAGCAGTCTTTCGGTATATGATTTTGGTGCGGCTCGCTAAGGAAAGTGGTCGTAACGCACTCTCTCTCTCTCTCTCTCTCTCTCTCTCTCTCTCTCTCTCTCTCTCTCTCTCTCATTGAAAGTTCAGGATATGGTTCAAGGACTTTGCTGTATATTATGTAATACGTGTCATAAAGTTCATACAATGTAAGAAGAGAAAATACAGCGAACAAATTAGTTGAATCGATTCCATAACTCGTAGACTACATTGGAAAGTTAGCTTGGCACATGATACTTTAATAAAGAGGGGCTAGAAATGTTAATATTAAGGTGAATGCACGGTCAGACTAAAGTATAAGATATTTGTAACCAAATTTCAAATGGTTTGAGACATAATTAAGAAAATGTTTTATTTTTCATTAAATCAGGTTTAAAATTGTTTGATACATTTAAAAATGTCTTTTTCGTTCAATTGTTTGATGTATTTAAAAATGTCTTTTTCATCATATCTCTGATCTTGCCTGTGTTCAAAATCAGGTAGTTCCTGTGTAGTTCGGCTATTTACAAGAGCACAAGCACTGAGGACATGTAAAAGAACGACAAGTTTTCAGATTGCCGTTTATATGATGATTGTTGGTCGTTTTTTGGCAGGTCCCTTTCAGATAACAAGGGCTTGTGATTTTAAATACTGGAAGATTAGCCACTTTATTTGAAATGTCAGTTAGAGCACGCAGTGCCATTATGCTTAGATACTCTATACTGAGAAGGCTAAGAAAATGACCGTGGCAGCTTCCTTGATCATTAGAGATTTTGATAGTTGCGCTTCTAGTTCGTAATGGCTGGAAATGGTTTTCCTGGAGGGGCCAGAATTATTATTATTGTGATTTAATTGTTATAATAAAGGAGAATATTAGAGCGAGGGATGGAATACACAGAGTTTTGTAGAATTCTGAAGTAAGCGTTTTCTTTTAATACGAACACACTTTTCATCATACCACATTAACATAATTGGAGTGCACCTTGTATGAATAAATCAGCGTAAATCATATTTCTTATTCCTCTCTCTCTCTCTCTCTCTCTCTCTCTCTCTCTCTCTCTCTCTCTCTATGCGCTGAATAATTCGAAATTCGTGGGACCTATGACCATAATCTTATAATTCTTCACCAGCGTTGTAGCCTACAGTATTTGGTGGTATTGCTGAATTTTTTTATCACGAATATGTATTGAATGAAAAATGCGTTATTTTATTATATTTTAATGTATTTTCAAAGCCTTTGTATGTTTCTAGTCTTAACTTTTACTTTTTCTTGATAGTCTTTCACTTGTAACTATCCAAGCTGCTACTATAATATACAGTCTTAATTTTTACCAAGCACTGAAGCCTAATACTCGTTATTTCCATAATTGTACCTAATTATATTTTGGCAGTTAATATTTAAACCTTTCCTGTAATGTAACACTTATAATATAATTTGATGGCCCCGAACTAATCTGTATCTTTGGCTCTTACAGGTCCTGTGATCTACAGGTAGGGGTTTATGCCACTGTTCTGTCGGAGCCACGTAGATCTAATTACTTTTATTTGAGTAGTTTGTGTCAACGTACAATTTCGATATATTTTCACCGAGCGTGTTTATTTACTCTGACATGTATTTGATTATTTTGGCACTGTCAGTATCGGCTGCTGGAATGGCAAGCAAATAAGTTCCCTCGGTTTATGATTTTGCTTTGTTGGGTTTCGGAAGGGAATTTCGCTGGAAGGTTTGGCGTATTGTTGTGGTTGTCAAGGTTAGGTTGCTGGCTGCTGCTTTGTTGTTTTGCTGTTTTGCTGTGTCGGTACTGGTGGGCTGTTTCTCAATGGTAACAAATGCTTTGTAGTATTTATACTTATAAAAAAAATTTTATTTGAAACTGTTGAATTTATTATTCTGGTAAAATATTATTATTAGAAATGACTGTATTTTTTGCATATACTTGATTTTATGATGCTTGTAGAATGTTTTATTTGAGGTAATTGAGTTTGAATATACTGTAATTGGGTTTGTTGTATTTATTTTTACATATTTCATTGATATTCATTATTTTTTACTTACATTTTTCAAATAGATTAATAATGTTTTTTCTGTGTTGTTGAAAACTGGCTCCAATAGAACATGGCATAACGGGCTATCCAGAATAACCTCATAAATCCTCATTAAACCGTAATTTTATTTGCTTTTGGTAAGCACTTTCAAGCTCCTATTTCTCTGCGTATAAAGGATTCATATTTTACAAGGAAACCGAGACGGGTTAAAATTAAAACATAAATAAATAGTTTCTTTTCCTTAGATATGAATAGCTATGTGACTTATCGGTGCTCCCATACGTTAATATATAGTTTTCCTTATGTCTGAAAAATCAATATTAGTGACCTCATACAGTGTCCCTTCGGTCCCTAGATGCAACCCCTTGCATTACTTTTACTGTACCTCCGTTCGTATTCTCTTTCTTCCATCTTACTTTCCACCCTCTCCTAACAACTGATTTTTAGTGCAACTGCTTTGAGGTTTTCCTCCTGTTTCACCTTTCAAACCTTTTTCCTGCCAATTTCCTTTTCAGCGCTGAATGACCTCATAGGTCCCAGCGCTTGGCCTCTGGCCTAAATTCTGAATTCTTTTAGAGATTCGCTCATCCCCGGCGGAAACTGCAAAACAAGCTTCCTATATCATTAGAGAGTTAATTTTGATTTTCTCTCTCCTAATGAGTCGAGACTCATTACGAGTAATTGCCGAGCTTATTCGGTCGAAAGATATGATAAAGAACATCTCCCGAGGTAATTACATTAGACCCGTTCGTTCACAGACTGATTCGGACGCGGGTGAAGTAATCAGTATTCTTTTGAAGCTTCAGACCTGAATGGCAACGAGGCAATTAGGAAAGACGATGCTTGGTTTAGTCAGTTTTATTGTTTTCGATCGATGTTGATTGTGATTTGCTTAATGGGAGTTCATTAAGTCACGTCAGAATGGAATCGTTGCAAAATGAATCCTTTTGAATTCTTTATTTACTTAAAATAGTAATATTGTGATTTTGCATATAAATTTCTTTTATATTTTCGTTTACTTTTAAGTCATTTGCTAAATAAATATTAAGCATGTTTTATTCTGGTTCATTCTGGATAGTTTAATCATCGGCATCGTAACAACGTTGTCATGTTTAAGGTAAGAAAATAATGATTATTGTTGTAGTCCCTGAATTTTTTCTTTCAGGACTAGATTGTCCACCGGGAGTCTCCATCGCAATTTAAAGAGAATCCATCTACATTTCCTAATGGAAATAAAGAAGGATTTTCTTACCATGATGATACTGAAGTGAACGTGACCTGAAAATCCAACGGTATTTTTCAATAAAAATACTGGAGGATTTTCCTAAGCACTAAACAGATTGTTCACCGAGAACCTCAGTCGCAACTTGAAGAAAATCCATCTATATTTCCTAACGGAAACAAAGAAGGATTTTCTCACCATAACGATAATTCCATATCGAACGTTACACGAAAATCCAACGGCATTTCATAATAGAAATAATGGAGGATTTTCCAAAGCGTAGCAGTAAGATTTACGAATCCTTCTGCTGTTTCGGCGTGGAGGTGAGAGCGGAAATGTAACGCTATGTTTCCTGTGAGATGTTGAAAAGTTCAACAGATTTTCTTCGTAGAAATGAAGGAGGATTTTTTATTTTCAAGCAAAGTGTCAAATAAAAGAAATTCGTCATTTTGACGCATAAAAACAATTGGTACTGTATCGTGCCGCAAATTTTGAAGAGAACAAAAACAGAAGACAATTATTATGAAAATTAGAATGGTGACCGGTACACGTATTAAAGTGAGGCGGCAGCAGACTGGCCAACACTGGACTCGTGTTTGATAACATTTTATAGGTGAGTTGCATAATCATTTTCTACTTCCTAATTTGTCAAGTTCTGAAAGTCCTGTCAGTGATGTTCATATCATATAAATAGTTATTTAGATAGTCTTCTAATCTTGTGTAAATCATTTTCTTGCAGATGTTAGCATCGCTTTCCTTCTTGCGAAGTTGCATCGGTGCAATAATCCTGATTTGCTGAAATTTTTTTGCACAGCACATTGTAAGTGTTTATACCTTCCCATTGGTAAATAATTTTTATAGCTTACGTATGAAATTCATTTTCAAATATGAATTAATAAGATTTAATGTCCTGTTTTACATTTTCGATTACAGTGAGTGACAACGTCTATACTACATAGGTTTAATGTTAGTTGACATCTAGTATGCATGATGACCTTATGAAATTTCATGAAATAAAAGCCACAAATTATCGACATAAATTAAAAACCAATAATTTTTCAACAGTGTGTCACTCCTGAGAATCCAAGGAATCTATTACTGTATTAATATTCCTGGCGTTTTTTTAACGTAGCAGTTTTGTATTTCCTCGTTCTGATAATTGCAAAAAAAAAAAAATAATTATTGGTAAAAATATTACAGCCTTCGTTAATAATGACATTTGTCGCTCCTCCGTCTCAAGCATCTAACAATGAGACAGGTCTAGTGAAGATACGAGACCCTAAATCATTGACAGCTTTTATATCTATGTACTGTATATATAACTTTGTAAAGGAATGATTACAGGAAAGTAAATTCAAGGTGTTTTTTCTAATTTAGCTTTGCACACGCAACAAATTATCTTAACGGTAATATGATTATATATGATGCTTAGTTCCTTCACATACTGGACTTCAAAATTGGTTGTCTCATTCCTGAACTTCATTGTGTGATGTCATTATTAAACTCTTGATGCTAAGGTGATGGTAATATATGATAAGGTTCTTATACGCTAGACTAGTACATTATTTCTGCAATGTTGATTCATGCACCCTAATACAAATCGTACATTTTGAGAATGCAAATTAATCCCTATCCCCGTCTTTCTCTGTGTATATATAAATAATATATATATATATATATATATATATATATATATATATATATATATATATATATATATATATATATATATATATATATATATATATATATATATATGTGTGTGTGTGTGTGTGTGTGTGTGTGTGCGTGTGTGTGTGTGTGAGAGTATACATACAGATTTATGATAGTTATCTTGCTTTTAAATATCCAATCTTTTTTTTTTTTATTACAGGACTATCCTAGGTGAACGCTGTATGAAGATGTGAAATTACAGAGTGATTCGCAAAGGCTGGAGTCCCAGCATTTTGCTTATTATTCTAAGGTACGTTGTAGTTTTTTGTGTTTGGTTTTTAAGCTTTTGAAATTCATGTTGACATGTAATGAAAGCTTGGGGCACATCATATTTCTTTATTTTTTTATTTTTATTTTTTTTTTTTTTTGCACCTTGGTGATAAAATCGATCTTTTTCTTCGTGCGTTTTCCAAACCTTCAATATTATAATAATGCTTTTTTTTAGAGAAAATCCGAAAAGACAAAGCTCAGTCTGAATATGTTTCTCGCTGATATTTAGTGACCACTGATCATTTTATTAATTACACGACTTGTCGTTAATATTTATTGCAATGATTTATTTTAACTTGTTTCGTGACGATTAAATAAGTAAATCAAGGCTGATGTATGGCTGTATCACATATTTGATTTTAGGCATTCTGGCTGCAAAGTTTTTCCAGTGGGATTTTTGAACAATTTCAATTTTATTCCCGTATTTTCACTTCGGTTTGCGACTAGTTTACAACGAGTGTATTATTATTTATGTCCTGCACATTTTAATGGTTGCCCTATATCGGCATATCTTCTGACTGTCTGTTGGTCCCCATTTCTTAATATTAACTTATAACTCACTTGGTATTAATGGTATTGATTAAATCTGTTGTCCAGCAACATGTTAAGCAAAGTCAAGTATATCTTAATTTAACCAGACCACTGGACTCTCCTAGGGCTGGCCCGAAGGATTATATCTATTTTGCGTGGCTAAGAACCAACTGGTTATCTAGCAACGGGACCTACAGCTTATTGTGGAATCCGAACCACATTATGAAGAGAAATGAATTCCTATCACCAGAAATCAGTTCCTCTAAATCTTCATTGGCCGGCCGGAGAGTCGAACGCTGGACCAACAGCGTGCTAGCCGAGAGCTCTACCCACCCCTCAAATGAAGAACTAACATGTTAAACGTGTTTTAGTCTTCACCTAAGGCCATTTGGTCAAATTGAGGTCATAAAAGCGTTTATTTTTGTATTTTTATCTGAAATTTGCTGGAATTCATGGAATTTTTTTTAAATGCGGCTTTATGCTTCCGAACAAAGTAGGGCAGCTGTAGACCTTAACTTAGCGTTATTTTGTGTAGTCTAGTGTTATAGGTTTTTAATTTTATCCATGCAAGTTTGCGTATATTCATGGTTTAGCGTTCAGAAGTGTTAGGTTGTTTCCAAATCAAGTCTCTTACATATTCACTTCAATCTTGGTCATTTGGTGAAGAGCAATGATAAACGTAGTTCTGTATTTACCCTTTTCAACTTTGTTGGCATCTAGGTCAGATACATCTTGACGTCAACCCAAGATCGATAGTCAGATTCAAATTAAAAAATATTTTTGTACATTTTTCCTGGAAACTTTCCTTGCATTCACGTATCGTATTTAGTATGTTACCTCTGTGTTCAGTCTGACACATTTTGACTTTGAATCATGGTTATTTGGTCAAGTTGGGATGTTATGTTGTTTTTGGTTTTGTTAATATGATTATTTTCACATTATAATTGTTGATGGGTTTCTTCACTGCTTTTGCTAGGCATTTGAATTAGTTGCCCCATGCTGTAGATTGAATTTCATGGGGGTGTATATTCCGTAGGACTTTATGAAATCTGCTTTGCTAGATTTGATACATATTTTAATGTCTTAATTTTATATTTTGGAACGCATTTTGGAACGGTAGCTGCATTATATATCTAATGGGCCATATGTTACGTTGCTACAGGTATCTTTTGTTATATTTGTATGTCAATTTTGAATGTGTATTTTTATTCTGAGTTGTATTAATATTGTGAAACAGTATCAAGGAAACTTCATAGTTTTAACCAATTTCTCAAGATGAGTCTTCTTAAGGTATCTTGGTCATCTGCAATGTTGATGTGGAAGCTGTATTTGGAGTAGTAGGTTGTTTTCTCATGTTGTTAATTTTGGAGCTATATTGATGTTTTACTACGAAGTTTCCACTCGCTCAGTATTTCGAAATTATAACTTCGTTTTCTTCTGTGTGTATTTTATCTTGTATTATTTTAGCATTGTTGTTGTTATTTTAAGCAGACCACGCCGATTTTTTCCAGAAGGCGTTCTCGATTTGTTTAACTTCTTTCCAGTTGGATTGGTCATTTTGCAATATGCTATAAAGTGGCATTCTCTATTTCCTAAAACATTTTAAAATTGGGTATGAGGTAAGGTTTTCCGAATTATTACTATTATTTTTCAGAAGACGAACCCTATTCATATGGAACAAGCCCACAGGGACCATTGACTTGAAATTCAAGCTTCCAAAGAATATTGGGCGGGTGGCTTCCGTTCTCAGCTAGCACTCTGCTGGCCGCGAGTTCGAATTTCCGACCGAAATGGAGAATAAGAGGATTTTATTTCTGGTCATAGAAACTCATTTCTCGCTATAATGTGGTTCGGATTCCACAATAAACTGTAGGTCCCGTTGTTAGGTAACCAGTTGGTTCTTAGCCACGTAAAATAAGTCTAATCCTTCAGGCCAGCCCTAGGAGAGCTGTTCATCAGCTCAGTGGTCTGGTTAAACTAAAGTATACCTAACTTTTCCAAAGAATATTGTGTTCATTAGAAAGAAGTATCAGAAGGTAATGGGAAAATTTTGGATGAAGTTAACTTGCTTTGGTTCTCAATTATTTATCGATCATAAATTTATATAAACTGGTTCACCCCTGATTCCCCCATACTTCGTCACAGAAGTGCGTTTGATGTCTGAATTTTTCTGCAATTTTTTTTTTTACCTTTCAGTTGAATGTCATAATTAGCAACCCTCTTTGGCAGCTCACTTTTTTTTACTACACATGTTTGAAACATCCATAATAATTTTACAGTTAGTTGCTTCACCGCCATTAAATAGGTCGTTATAACCTCGTCAGTCATTAACCTCGATCTCTTGTTCCCTCTGAAGTAAAATCCTCTTAAAGAAAAGTTCCCCGCTCAGATATCCTTTTATCTTGCGACCCTTCGGGAACATTTCGGTTCCCAATTTTGATTGATTAGAAGTTGAGTTGTATTAGCAACGTATAGGATCCGTTTGCGCCGTTAGCTCTCTCTCTCTCTCTCTCTCTCTCTCTCTCTCTCTCTCTCTCTCTCTCTCTCTCTCTCTCTCTCTCTCTGAATTTCATTTCTTAAAATATTTCAATTAGGGCTCTCTCTCTCTCTCTCTCTCTCTCTCTCTCTCTCTCTCTCTCTCTCTCTCTCTCTCTCTCTCTCTCATTCTGAATTTCATTTCTCAAAATATTTCAATTTCATTAATTAACTTTGCATACGAAGGACACTGAGGCCAATATTAAATGAAAATATTAATATGCAAGGTGAAATTGAACCGCCTCGGAATTCCTGAATTGTTTGAACTAATTTGGCATTCTTTTTCTCTACTGTTGGTTAATTTATCAGGCGAATTTTAATTTATCAGGCAAATTTTTTATTACTTCTTACAGTCGTTTTGTAAGTGATTTTTACCCCCACGTGACGTGGTCAGAAATTCGGCCAATTTGGACCTGGTGGGGGAAATTGCATTTCAAGAAGGTCTATCGAGTTGACTTTTCGATTTCTGGAGGGAATCTGACTTGCCTTATTGGAAAGGTAAATAAGGCAAATTGCCTCGAGCTTATTGGAAGGATTCAGGCCTGGTTGGAAATGGTTACAGGGGAGTTCGTCTATTGAAGATCAAATACAAACATCATATTCGTGAGGTTCGACTGTAACAGTTTTCGTTCAGTATTGTCATGGGACAATTTTTCATCATGCATGCACGTTTTAACAATTATTTTGTGAAAAGTCTCGATGTAGCAGTGTATCCATATTATTCAAACTCTCTCTCTCTCTCTCCATCTTGAAGTGTGTCCTTGTGTCATTATTCACAAATCTCTCTCTCTCTCTCTCTCTCTCTCTCTCTCTCTCTCTCTCTCTCTCTCTCTCTCTCCCCATCGTGAAGTGTGTCCTTGTGTCATTATTCACAAATCTCTCTCTCTCTCTCTCTCTCTCTCTCTCTCTCTCTCTCTCTCTCTCTCTCTCTCCATGTGGAAGAGTGTCCTTCTGTCCTTATTTACAAATCTCTCTCTCTCTCTCTCTCTCTCTCTCTCTCTCTCTCTCTCTCTCTCTCTCTCTCTCTCTCTCTCTCTCTCTCTCTCTCTCTGTGGAAGAGTGTCCTCGTGTCCTTATCTACAAATCTCTCTCTCTTTCTGTGTGTGTGTGTGGAAGTATGTCCTTGTGTCCTTATTTACAAATTCTCTCTCTCTCTCTCTCTCTCTCTCTCTCTCTCTCTCTCTCTCTCTCTCTCTCTCTCTCTCTCTCTATACATAATTCACGCGAAGATAAACGAACCGCGAATTTCGGAATGAAGCAGAGCTGCAGGGATTTTGCATAAGTAGCGACCTCCGTAGACATTTGGAATTACCGCGGCCGTAAATAAAGCAGGAGGTTTTCTTCCCTTTATGCGACCAACAGGAATAATTTGCGGGAACAAGTAAGTCTCTAGGGGGTGATTCCTTCTCCGGAACGAGGAGGCTGGGATTTGAGTGGAGAGAGAGAGAGAGAGAGAGAGAGAGAGAGAGAGAGAGAGAGAGAGAAGACTGTCGTTGAATTTCTCCGAGCTTGAGTGAGAAAGTAAGGATAAGTTACCGGGTGAGTATGAAGTGAATATCGGTGTTTTTGCATGAAAGAGAGAGAGAGAGAGAGACTGTCGTTGAATTTCTCTCTTTAAGAGAGAAAGTAAGAATCAGTTATGGATTGTGTATGCAGTGAATGTTGGTGTTTTTGCATGTATGAGAGAGAGAGAGAGAGAGAGAGAGAGAGAGAGAGAGAGAGAGAGAGAGAGAGAGAGACTGTCGTGGAATTTCTCTGCGTTTAAGTAAGGAAGAATGAGTTACGGAGTATGTATGAAGTGAATATCAGTGTTTTGCATGAGAGAGAGAG
>NC_089745.1:51326493-51336493 GCF_040412425.1 Macrobrachium rosenbergii
TATATATATATATATATATATATATATATATATATATATATAGCCTTCATACATGTGTATATCTCTCTCTCTCTCTCTCCATATTATATATATATTATATATGGAGGGGAGAGAGAGGAGAGAGAGGAGAGAGAGAGAGAGAGAATGAGGAATGCGAATGAGAAAAAGTTTTCTCCAACGTCTCTTGAAGAAGCAGATGGATATAGGATAAATTAACGAAACTCTTCAAGAAATGTCATCATAATTTTAAAGCGCACTGCGATAAAAAATTGCAGTCTGTAAACTTACTGCAGAATGATCATGCCAGTACCTTGCCCCTTGGGCAGTGAGTGCACTTGCCTGGCACTCGAGAAGTCATTCCCCTGACCTTCCATTGTATCGTTTTACCAGATTTCCTCATTCTTGACAGAAGTAAACAAGTGCAAAATGCGCCGAAGTTTTTTCTGCGCAATCGAGTTCACTGTACAGCGTATTTGAATCAAGACCACCGAAAATAGATGGATCTTTCGGTGGTCTCGGTATAATGCTGTATGAGCCGCGGCCCGTGAAACTTTAATCACGACCCGGTGGTGGCCTGTCCGATATAGTTGCCAGACGCGAGATCATGGCTAACTTTAACCTTAAATAAAATAAAAACTAGTGAGGCTAGAGGACTGCAATTTGGTATGTTTGATGATTGGAGGGTGGGTGATCAACATACCAATTTGCAGCCATCTAGCCTCAGTGGTTTTTAAGATCTCAGGGCGGAGAGAAAAAATGCGGACGGACAGACAAATAGCAATCTCAGTAGTTTTCATTTACAGAAAACTAAAATTGATTTTGTGATATAAACTAAACACGCGAAAGAGATTATTGTTTCTGTTGTTCCATAAGTGCAAATGTGTGTTCGTTCCCAAGATGGAATAGTTCCATTCGTTTCCGTGTGTGTGTGTGTGTGTATGTATTTTTTATTTTAACTGAATTGCGAATATATGTAAGTCAACTTAAGGCATTATAAATCAGCATAGCGCGATTTAATCAGTGCGATAAATTTTGTTGCCAGCAAACAGGAAAATTCCTGTGAATACATTTATAATTTTTAAGAGGTCATACCGTTAATATAAATGTATTTATATGTTCTTGTCTTTGCATGCACACACACACACACACACACACACACACACACACACACACACACACACACACACATATATATATATATATATATATATATATATATATATATATATATATATATATATATATATATATATATATATATATATATATATATATATATATATATATATATATACACACACACACACACACTCACACATAACGCATAAACAGAAGCATATAAATACATGCTCATTGATAACACTAAATTTTGTTACACTTACTGAATCGCGTAAAATAGTTTCATTATGCCTTACACTGATTTATTCGGATCTATTCCTTGCAAGAGTAAGGATATATATAGGATATATATATATATATATATATATATATATATATATATATATATATATATATATATATATATATATATATATATATATATATATATATATATATATATATATATATATATATATAATGTATACATGTATACTGTATATGTGTGTGTGCGTGTGTGTGTGTGTGTGTGTGTGCACGCCTGTATATTTAGAACTGGTATGAACAACGTAGCTATATCTCAGTCTGCTCTAATCTATCTGTAAATAAAGAAATGAAAAAGTTTGTTATCAATAATTGCATGGGCTTAGATAAACACTTAAACGCCAAGTTTTAACAATTTTACTTTGATATAGGAACCAAAACACAGGTGATATAGGAACCAAAACACAGGTGATATAGGAACCAAAACACAGGTGATATAGGAACCAAAACACAGGCCGTTTTGTTCGCCCTATGTCCTAGCGTTGACCTATTTGAGGATTCAGACTTTTCTTTCCCAGGTAATCACTAAAATCCTTAAATGCTTGAATCATTATTCTAACTGACTAAGAGTTCCTAAGTATCTTTTACTTTTGCAGTTATCTGTTCTTGCTCAAAGATGCATAATCCTCTAGCCTCTGCAAACTGCTCACGATAGCTGTTATTTATGTTTCCAACTTGAGGTGCATTTACTTTCACACTTTGGATTAACAGTTTCCAGCAAAAATATTTAAATACAAATGCCCAGGGGCTAGTTTACAACATTACGAGTTTTTTTTTTTTGTTAATAATCTGGATGGAGACTTGGAGCTTGCTACAGGGATAAAAAGTGATGTCAAGTAACTCACGGGGCTCAAAACAGACCAGGTTGGGATAGTGTAAAGGTACAGTCACTCAAAAATGTCTTGCAACGTGTTCCAGAAGTTTTCGTTCACCTTACGATAATTTACTCGTTTTATATTTGGGCTTTTTTCTTATTCGATTTTGGTTATTAATCATGCAGTTAACAGTATGAAAAAGAATGGCGAGTGAAAAACCCGTATTAAGAATAATAGCGAGACATTTTGAAAAATTTCGCTCAGGATGGTAGGATAAAAGAATCAAATAAAAAACTGTGATTAGTCATCCATTCAGTCCTTAGTAAATTGAGAGATGTTAAATAAATTATTAAACAATGGAATTACAATAGTGATGAAGACATAAATAAAGGAATTATAATAATGATAGACAGAAATAAAAACCGGTTTAAGGGAAATGGGAGGTAATTTCTCTGACGCTTGTTTCATGCGTTACGACGGAGTTGCCAAATAGCGCCAGTGTTACTATTATATCTGTTTTCCGAAGAGTTTTGAAGTATGCTGCAAAACATTTTTGAGTGGCTGTACATTAGTGGCAAATCATTTGGGTCGATGGTGTTCTGAGGCAGGAATCGAGAACGGGCTAAGCCCAGTTGGGGGTTAGTGCCGATAGTGACCCAGGCGGGGTGCACTGTGGGCATTACTAATGGGTTTTTGCAGCGTCCCTTCGGCACCTAGCTGCACCCACATTTTATGATTTTACTTTCCCTCCATTCTTGCTTCCTTTCTTCTGTCTATCCAAATTGTTTCCCAGCTCAACTTACAGTTAATTGTACTTTATCTCCTTTACTTTGCTGTTCAACCACTCCAACTCCTTCCTTTCACTGTCCGAAGCGCTGAATGGCTGAAAGTGCCCCAGTACTTGACAGTCTAAATTTCATGAATTATAAATCAGAAAGAGTTAAGGCACTCACCGTTGACAAGGAAGTCTGCAGATGAAAAGCAAAGGTCACCATATTGAATTAAACTAGGGATAACTGTAGTTTTGCCAATACTGCGCCGACTTGCCACCTCTGTGTGCTTTTATGTTTGGTTAGCCGAGAAGTGTTTGGTTATACAGTTTACCTCTCTCTCTCTCTCTCTCTCTCTCTCTCTCTCTCTCTCTCTCTCTCTCTCTCTCTCTCTCTCTTTTACTCATTTCAAAATAAATTTTATGAGAATCAGGCAAACTAAAGACTATTTTAAATATAGGTCACAGAAATTGCATGAAGGCTGGAATTTAAGTCCCATGTTCCATCTTGGTCTTAGGTCAACTTCATGCTCATGAAACAGGATTAGATCCCATTTTATTCTTAAACAACAATGTAAGACTGTACTAAGGGTTTATGTGTATTTCGAAATGCTCTTTTCGTCACATAGACTTCGTTTCCTAGAAATAAACGTTAGTGTGCCAGCTCCTATTTACTTTCCAGGCCCGTTAAGAACCGAGAGATTCTGTAGGATGTAAGCTGATTTGCCCTCGCTTCGGTAATTACTGGTGTCACTAAGCTCGCATGTCCTATGAATGAGTCGCTTTCTGTTCTCTCTCTCTCTCTCTCTCTCTCTCTCTCTCTCTCTCTCTCTCTCTCTCTCTCTCTCTCTCTCTCTCTGCGCATACAGGTATTATATATGTATATATGTATGCATATATTTACTTATTTACATATTTGTGTATATATATGTTTTGAGGTGATTAGTGAGGCTGTCTCTCTCTCTCTCTCTCTCTCTCTCTCTCTCTCTCTCTCTCTCTCTCTCTCTCTCTCCATATATATATATATATATATATATATATATATATATATATATATATATATATATATATATTATATATATGTATATGTAAATAAGTAAATATATGCATACATTTATACATATACAAGTAAATATATATACAAATATACATATGCGTATGTCCATCAATCCATCTATCTATCTATCTATATAGATAAATAAAAATATATTTTGTATACATATATATGACACTATATAAATATATGACAAATACACCATACACGTGTGTGTGTGTGTGTGTGTGTATGTTATAGATATAGATATAGAGTGAAAGAGTGCTAGTATGGTTAGGGGACCATGATAGGTATGGTTAATCCAGGTCTGTCGCTGCAAGGTGTGTGTCAGTGGACTTACCAAATAATTGTAAGCATAGCTGTTAATATGAAGCACATTAATGATTTAGAAAACACTGACAGTGGCAGAAAATTCTCTACTTTGGTAGGGAATCTTGTTATAGAATAATCTTATCAGTTTACCTTCGAGGTCTTGGCTTCCACACAGTTAGTGTTACTGCACAATGAGTGTGTGCTGATGGCTTCCAGTCAAGAAAGCGTCAAGAGCACTGCCCTTAACAGCTTTAGATTGTGAATTGCCAGCGATCTTATGGCAGAGTTGCAGTGAACTAAAAATGGAATTAAAAAACATTTAATTCTGTAATGGAATACACTCCATTCAGTAATTTCAAAAATATTATTGCATAAAGAGCCTTTGCAGATTGGAAAAATATACGCAGTACAAGTACGTAAAATTTATAAGTTCCACATGAAAGTGAGCGGGCTGGTTAGAGGGGAAGTACATACATGCAGCGTCTAAAGAAAACACTCGACTCTTATAGTCAGACTTTGTTTGGTCCGTGAAATGGTCGTTTCTATACTGCTACTAGTTATTACAAAGCTAGATTGTTGGTATTTCAGAGATCAGTTTTCCAAATTCTCAAAGATTTTTTGTGAATGTAGTGATGGGACGAATAGTTAAGAAAATTGATCTTGGGAATATCTGAACAAACCCCAGTTTTGTTAACTTCTTTCAAGAGATATTGCTCAGGTTTCCAATAATAACATGGCGCACAATTATTCGCCTCGTAGGAGGGTAGTGCCGTCACTGCACCCAACTCTGTGCACTGTAGGCATTACTTAAGGTTCTTTCCAGCGTCCTTACTGTCCCTAGCTTCAACCCCTTTCATTCCTTCTACTGTACCTACGTTCATATTCACTTTCTTCCATCTTACTTTCCACCCTCTCCTAACAATTGCTTCATGGTGTGAGGTTTTCCTTCTGTTACACCATTGAAACCTTTTATTCTCAATTTCCCTTGCAGCTTTGAATGACCTCATAGGTCCTAGTGCTTGACCTTTGACCTAAATTTTAAATTCCATTTCTACATCACTTTCATTTCCATTTCCAAAGTTATCTGAGACCGAGAACAACCTTTCAAGCCGACAGAGAAAGAAAGGAGGAGGACTCATAAAGAGTAGAATCTCCTGTCTACGAATGGCTGCAGCAAGAGATTTGAAAATGAGGAACAGAGAACGAAGAGAACAGATCGTTGTAGGGGCTTCACTAGAATTAGGGGAGGGGATAGGTATGGCACCGGGAATTCCATTAGAAGTAGACAAGTTTAATGAGCTCTATGAAATACGACTATATAGAAGAAACGGTTAGCTGGGAATTGGCTAACAAACTCCCATATAAGATCTATGAAGTCTTAGAAATTTCCTGAACTTTCCTCGCAGTGGATGATGTGACATGATTAGAAAGGAGAGGGGGATAACTATTTGATTATGTCTTACAAACGAATGCTTTGATATTCCAGGTGATTTAGAAGGTGAGCACTGAATAGGTGTCTTGTAGAACTGAGAGCTCTGGTTTAATGATTAGAATGGTTAGAGCAATCGTCCTTCCCGCGAACAGTATGTACAAGTGTACGCTTTCTATCTGATGGATAAATACGAATATTTAGGACGACGAAAAAAGAAAAAGAAACTGGAGCAAGTTTCCAGGGACATATAGCTAACCAAGTTTTCTCCTATGGCGACTCTCTCTCTCTCTCTCTCTCTCTCTCTCTCTCTCTCTCTCTCTCTCTCTCTCTCTCTCTCTTGTGCGCGCGCATGGTCGATCTACTCAAGAAATTTCTTTGTACATAATGTTTTCACTCGAGATCAGAATCGGCGGTCTTTGCGTCATCATTATTTGTGATTTCATATTTTGTATTGCATCTAAAAGAGGTAGATAGTAAATTTGACCTTATTAAGTAGAAACTGATAATACTAATGTTGTCTCAGCAAAAGCTACAAAACTTTAATTATTATGCAAATATAACAGCACAAAATCGTGCTCATTTACCTTTAATGACTAAAATATGTCGAAAGAACTCTGTCAAGTTTCCCAAAATATGAAATAACATTCTAAAATTAGACCCCGTTTCCTTTTTTTTTTTTTTTAGAGGGATAACAGTCAAATAGCTTTAGTGTACTCATTAGCAGGAAATTAAAATCCTTCACCTTACTGGAGCCCACAACTAATTGATCGAACTGCCGTGTCTTGTCGCTCTACGAAGCCCTGAAGTCCTTGCCTTCCCAAGGGACACCGTGTAATTCGTGCCCAACGCTCCAAGTAATTAGGGAAAAATTACACCTAGCTAATACAAGTCAAGTACATTATAGTGCGGTAGAGAAGACAGAGAAGAAAGTCTCTCATATTTGTTTTATATTTTTGACGCGTTGACTGTCTCATTCGAAGTCTAAGTCTTACAGTAAGTTTAGTCAGTAATGACAAAGGCAATGAGGCTTACCTCTACGCATTGGCTTGGTTTGTTTGAGATATTCCAGTGTTGGAAATTTCGGTGGTGTTTTGGTGAACGCTGGCGCTTCCTTCCTTTCATATTCATGAATATGTAGACTGTCACAGTGGGGTTTGTGTTGCAAGAGGAAGGGGGCTTTGTGGACCGAATCCTGTAGCACAGATTATGAAGATATAAGGGATATTGTGTGTAGTCGCAGGATATCTGAACTCCGCTGTGGAAATACACTTTATGGAGTTGAATTGGAAGGGTCTTCGGTGTAGAAAGGGACCTACATTGTTTTCAATATTTGAATATTTATTTAGACTGAATCAATAAATTTGGCCGGTAGTTACCGAGAATATGAAACACGGGTTGCAGTGCTTGAATAGTGTCCATTTCCATTTTGTTTGTATCGTCAGAATGAGTGATTTCATAATAAAACCATTAATTTTTACTCATTTCCAGGACGCCACATAATTTAGTTGTGGGTCTTAGTTACCCCTTTCCCAGATTTTCGGTACATTCGCTGGAAAATGATTAATTATTAGTATGTACTTGTTCAACACTCACCTAACGCATGTCCACACCACATGACCCGGCGGCCATCACATATGCAAGACTTAAATGTATTACGTGGTCAATCCCTTATATCTCCAAGCTATTGAAGTTTTTCGCTGCCAGTGTTTTCCCTGGTGCATTTGGATTTATTCTCTTCAAGAAATTATTTTATCAATTTCTTTTGGGGGTGAGATCCACTCTCTTATGCTTGCCAGTTGCCGTTAGTATTCCAGTTTTTCATCAGGTCTAGGCTGGATAGGAGCTCAAAATTTCCCGTTGGATCAGATTTAAAGAACATACGCGTGTATATATAAATATATACATACTTAAGCTTTATCCTTAATTTTTCACTTTATATGGTTTCTTTGGTATCTGAAACCCTTACCTCATGGCCGATTAGGTCTTGACCTCGATTCCCGGGGCATGCGTGTCCTCTTCTGTTATAACTTTCTCTCCTTACCCATGATTTGACCACTCCTGCCCCTCGGCCTTCTGGTCAAGAGAACAGTTGGACGGGTCATTCCTCGTCAGGTCGTTTGACTTTTCTTTCGGCAATTTCAGTGCTCCCAATTCCCTTCCTCTACCTCTGTCTTATCCTATGCTCTCCCAGTATTCTCTATATGTTTGGTTTGTAGGGTTTACATCTAACATTGGCAAGGCATCTGACGTGGATCATGTTCATGTGCAGTTAAAATTAAGTATATCTTAGTTAACCAGACCACTGAGCTGATTAACAGCTCTCCCAGGCTGGCCCGAAGGATTAGACTTATTTTACGTGGCTAAGAACCAGTTGGTTACCTAGCAACGGGACCTACAGCTCATTGTGGAATTCTTCATTAGCCGGCCGAAGACTAACCACATTATAGCGACAAATGAATTGGCCTATCACCAGAAATAAATTCCTCTAATTCTTCATTAGCCTTATTGGGAAGACTCGAACTCTGCTGACCACGAGTACGAATCTCCGACCGGCCAATGAAGAATAAGAGAATTTATTTCTGGTGATAGAAATTCATTTCTCGATATAATGTGGTTACCGACTCGGCCAACGATTGGTTCTTAGAACTAAACAGAAATGCTGTTGAGCTGTTAACTCAGCTCAGTGGTCTGTTAAACTTTGCCATTTTTTCACCTGAACAGTAAACTCTACATCTATCTTTCCTCGTGATGATTTGTAGTTGTTCAGTATCGCCCTGGAAAGGAGGTGACCACTAAACCTTTTAACAACTGTACGTTTTGCTTAACGTTTACTATTGCTACAGTACTTATAACTTTTCTCCCCTCTATACTTGAGGATTATCAGCATGACCTCCGTAATATAAAGTTACTGGTGACTTTCTTTCCTATCTGTTTAATATCAGTGTACTTTGCGGTACCTGGGAAAATAGTTTTTGCTTGCTCATATTTCTCAGGCATAAGCTTCTGCTAACCAGACTTTCCTGCATATGACTTGACTCCTTAAATTCATAAGCTTATTTGTAGCTTTGTAATGAAGTGTTTAGTATCTTCTGTTACATCTCAAGTCGTGTTCGTCAGAGTTCTGTTCTCAACTTGTTTTCTTATTTATTACTGGCTTCTAGTCTTTCTTGAATGTTCATGCTTTCACTGATGATCACACTCAATCCAGAGTTGCCCTGTCACTATCCATTAATTCTGACCTTGTGAAATTATCTGAATAAAATTTCCAAGATGTCGAATTCAGTGCCATCCAGACAATATAAACCTATCTGTTTCCTTTTTATCTAGTACTCCAATAATTACTGGCGAAAATTCCGATGATCCTCTCCGTACTGTTAATACGAGTATATGGGTGTTCAAGTTTCTTCATACATGTCTCTGAGAGATCACATAATTCAGATGGCTAAATCTGCCTTTGAAAAATTGGATGTAAAATCTCTTGTACTATACACCTCGGTTATTGAGCCTTTTGGATTGTTGCTTTCATAGCCTAATTGGGGTGCTTCATATTTTTTTCTCCCTCATAGATAGGCTTGAATATAAGGCAGTCTGTGTGGTAATTAAGCCAACTCGTACCTCATCCTTCAATACTCTTTCTCTCCGTATAGGCATTACTAATGGCTCTTTGCAGCGTCCTTTCGGCCCGTAGCTGCAATCTCTTTCATTCCTTTTATCCTTTTACTGTACCTCCATTCATATTATCTTTCTTCCATCTCGCTGTTCACCCTCTCTTAACAAATATTTCATAGTGCAACCACAAGGTTTTCCTCATGTTACACCTTCCAGACCCACCTACTCTTAATTTCCTTTCCAGCGCTGAATGACCTCATAGGTCCAAGTACTTGGCCTTTTGCCTAAATTCTGTATTCAATTCAATTTTATACTCTATCTGTCCTCTAGGTGACGTCTCTCTCTCTCTCTCTCTCTCTCTCTCTCTCTCTCTCTCTCTCTCTCTCTCTCTCTCTCTCTCTCTTATTTTTCTGTGAGTAGTATTTGTCAACTGTTTACCTGAACTCAAGAAAAAGAGTCCCTCCTGTCAGAAACCTCGTAACACTTGCTAGGTCTCCTTTTCCCTCATTTACTTTAAAAATTGGCAGCCCTCTGATTGTGTAGCTAATGCTCCTTCATTGCCAAGCTTAGGAATTTTCTTCATGCCA
>NC_089745.1:51338993-51356493 GCF_040412425.1 Macrobrachium rosenbergii
CATGCGCATGAATCTGCACTCTGCACATGCGCATGATTATTCTTCCTGCTTCTCTTGGCGCGAGTTGTACGCCTTGCAGTACCCTCTGTGTTTACCTGTTTGCTGTATGGAATAAAGAACTTATGACTCGGGATATTATTTCTCCATCCCTGCAACATTCAGTCTTCTCCTACAAGACATCATCACATATCACCACTTAGTAAGCAATATTAAATGGCGTTTGCATTGTCCCTTCTGCCCCTAGCTGCGCCCACTTTTGAGTTTTTCACTTTATCCATGTTTTCGTCTCTGTTTATCAGTCTTGCTGTCCAACATTTATTAGCCCCGTAGAGGGCTAATAAATGTTGGACTACCCCGTAGAGGGGTAGTGCCGTCAGTGCACCTCACGGGGTGCGCTGTAGGCTCTACTAAAGGTTTTTTGCAGCGTCCCTTTGTCCCCAGCTGCAACCCCTTTCATTCCTTTTACTGTACCTCTATTCATATTATCTCTCTCCCGTCTTGCTATCCACCCTCTCCTAACAATTATTTCAAAGTGCATCTACGAGGTTTTCCTCTTGTTACACCTTTCCAACTTACCTACTCTCAGTTTCCTTTCCAGCGCTGAATGACGTCATATGTCCCAATGCTTGGCCTTTGGCCTAAACTCTATATTCTATTCCCATTCCATTCCATTCCATTCCAACATTTATTCCTTCTTTTTGGAACTTTAGGGTTTTCTCCCAGTTCCACCTCTGGGTCTTCATTCTCTTGCTGTCCACCAACTCCCACTTTCCCCTTTCTTATGCGCTGAATAACTAAAAGTACCCCAGAGCTTGGCTTGACACCCCAGATTTCTTGAATTAATTAATCATAGTTTGCATTGTGCAAAATAATTATATATCTATTCCTTTTTTGTGTGTATATCTTTTACAGTAAAGCATAAAAATTTTGGTTGGGGCGAACTTCATTTTTGTTATTTTATTTTTTATTTATTTATTCATATAATTTTATTTAAACATACTGCGACCAGTTAAAACTATTCTCTTTTCAAATGACACCAAAATGAGCACTTCGGCAAGAAATTAAACTTTTAACATGGAGATCAAAGTATTTTGCTAAACAATTTCACTATCGAGTAATATAAACATTTTCCAGATTTTTACTTTCATTGTAATGAACAATAACTAGAATATAAATCATTAAAATGGATATTATTTGAAAGGCAATTATTACTTTATTTTTGGCAAATAAATATTTATGCATCAAAGTATATTTTTGTTCACAACTAACTGTGGCTCGTCCTTTTTTATTTTTTTATTTTACTTTTTGCTTTAATGAACCTACCGAAATAATGTAAAAAAGTTGTTTTATAACTATATTATATATATATATATATATATATATATATATATATATATATATATATATATATATATATATATATATATATATATATATATGAATTTTTTATCACATATATATATATATATTTTTAATTTATATACAATCATGAAGCTACAAATGTCGCTTAATATCAAATTCACGCTACATTCCCGACGTAGCGTGAATTTGATATTTGCGACATTTTGTAGCTTCATGATTATATATATATATATATATATATATATATATATATATATATATATATATATATATATATATATATATATATATATATTCTGAAACTGTATATATATATATATATAGATATATATATATATATATATATATATATATATATATATATATACATACATACATACATATATATATATATATATATTTATATATAAATAGTTATATATATATATATATATATATATATTATATTTATACATAGTATAAAAATACTATTTTATGAAAACTATATATATGTATATATATATATATATATATATATAGTTTTCATAATATATTATATATATATATATATATATACATATATATGTATGTAAATATATATATATATATATATATATATATATATAATATATATATATATGTATGTAAATATATATACATATATATGACATTCAAAATAAGTAATTGTTTCATACAACACTTCAGAACGCATTGTGTGTGCTTTAGGACCGTCCATATTGCAAGAAGGACGACCAACTTTGAAAAGATTCCGGAATGAAACGCCTTTGGATTTACTCTGCTGTAACTAGGACCATCCATAAACAGCGACATATCCATCTCAGTAACTTTTCTAACATCCCAAAATACTGCATTCGCCTCCTCTTAGCACTGAGCTGACAAGAGTAATGGTTGGGTAAACACACGCCGCTGAGAGATGCTCACTTTTTAATGCTCTCTCTCTCTCTCTCTCTCTCTCTCTCTCTCTCTCTCTCTCTCTCTCTCTCTCTCTCTCTCTCTCTCTGTTTTTACTTCGGTCTTACTCTGGGACTGATTTAGTTTTATGCAGTATGGGATAAGACATGCACAATTATTCTTTTAATGCTGAATCTTTAAAGCTAGGAGTTTGTCCTTCCGCACTTTTTCTGTCCGCCCTCAGATCTTAAAAACTACTGAGGCTAGAGGGCTGCAAATTGGAATGTTGATCACCCACCCTCCAGTCATCAAACATACCAAGTTGCATCCCTCTAGCCTCAGTAGTTTTTATTTCATTTAAGGTTAATGTTAGCCATAATCGTGCTTCTTGCAACGACATAGGATATGCCACCACCGGGCCATGGTTAAAGTTTCATGGGCCGCGGCTCATACAGAATTATACCGAGATCACCGAAAGATATATCTATTTTCGGTGGCCTTGATTATACTCCGTAGTGACTGTACAGGAAACTCGTTCTTCGGTGCTTTTTTTACTTGTTTTCATACGTTTTAAAGCACGCGTCTTTTCATATTTTGTGATATCAAAATGCATTGTCAATGGCCGCTAGTGAGATATTCTCTTGTTTCAAAAATGTTTTGAATATGACTGCTTGTGTGGTATGAAGTCCTCATTTCCTAGCTATAATACTTGTATTAATTACTCTTTTTAAATGTCCTAAAGCTTGGTTATATTTCTTGTTTATCCCAATGCGAAATATTGATTATTGTAGACATAATGAGCCACTTAACTGAGCCAGGTTTGTATTAACGTATTGAGCATAAGCGACCCTTACCTTCTATAGGAAGAATTTTTGTATAATACTATTATTGCTGTTACGACTGCTATTTCTACGAGTAGGGCCGATTCACATCATACCATCACTTCACCGACACATCACGTCACGTCACCGTCCCATCAGTCATGCCTTGTAGTCACACTAACCATCAGGTTCCCGTTCAGTCGGTGCCCACCCTCCCAGTAGTCATGGCGCCTCGCTGATTTAGCGTTAGAAACTTGCATTAAGCACCGTCACGTCACGTCAAAATATTCTTTCCAAGAAAACGTGTCGTGAAGTGACGGTGGATGCCGTGTGGTTGATGGTGACGTGACGCGATGGTGTGAACAAGTCCATTTGATTACATGTAAGAAATACTCACGTACTTTGACGTGACGTGGTGTGTCTGTGACGTGATGTTATAATATGAATCAGCCTTAAAAATGTTCACTATTACGTGACATTTATAAACTGGAATAATACCATCAAGTGATTTCCCAGTGTCCAAAATTCCGTTGGGATGTCAGGTCCTAGGAATTTTTGGCGCTATTTCAATTTTTTTTTCTATCGTCTAAGGAAAACAGTTTTCTCCAAAATAACAGTTCCATCGAAGATTAGCATTTTTTCCCTATATATCTTAACACACAGAACAAACTTTGTATACGATGAATAATTATTAGGTTTATGAAAACCTTTCGAAACAAAAAGGCAGTAACTCCTTGAGAGAGGGAAAAAGTAGAGGGGGGGGGCGGTTGGCATGGAGGGGGAGGATGTAAGCCCTTACAGTATTTTTAAAACCCTCAATGAAATTAACGAACGAAAACACCAGATACCACCAAAAAATCTTTGTTATCCAAAACGGACACTGAATTGCGTCTGACTTCGACATCTTTCTCCAGTGGAAGAAATCCTCGAGCCAAGTTATATTTCCTTTCTGAAACGGACCTGTTATGATTTATTGTATGATGATATTTGGTACGAATTTCGCTCCCAGCTAACAAAGCAAGCGTAAGGTAGCCATCAGCCGACGTCCTTTGCAACATTTCTCCCTCGCGAATAACCCTCCTTTGCTTTGAAAGTAATTTTTCCTTCTCCTTTTTTCATCCTTGGCATACCCTCCACTTGCCTGTCGTCCCCAGTAAAGCCTTTGAAATATAGTATTTAACGGCAGTTAACTATGAGGAAAATGCTGTGAAAACCAAAACCCAGTTTTATTTTTCTAAAACGATCCTGTATGCGCGTATCGTCTCTTTAAAACACAGGTAGCCAACAGACTTTAGTGCGATCATATTGCAGAGATATCTGATCTGCATTGGTGCCACACAAAATATAGTCTTAGCAAAATCTATCGCATAATTCTCAATAATCGATTGATCAGGTGTGCTTGCCGGACAGAAATGTGGGTCATTTAGTTATTTCCTTCTTTCCTTCTCGTTTCCAAACGCACCAACAAGGGACAAACTCGAGTGTACGGGACATAAGTCAACAGCTCGAAGGCAATTGAAGTTCTTGGTATGGAGTCTATAGATTTACGGCTAACAAGAGGGGGGTGTGTGCGTGTATAGGACAGAGAGAGAGAGAGAGAGAGAGAGAGAGAGAGAGAGAGAGAGAGAGAGGACGTTGCCTGTGCGTGGCAGTGGCAGGAGAGAGAGAGAGAGAGAAAGGGGAGAGAGGACTTGGGATCACCCCTTAGGGTCCTTAGGGTGAGGTGAGAGTAGGAAGAGCTTGGCCATGGGGAAGATGGGGAGATGGGGAGGCATCCAGTGGTCTCATGCAGGAGGGCTGATAGGAAGGGGGAAGCGGCTGCTGCTGCTGCTGCTGCCGCTGCTGCTGTGCTGCTGTTGGAACAGAGTCCAGCAAGAAGATACTAGTGAGTTGTCAGTGAAATTGGAACTTGTCTGGGAGAGTAGGGGACCGCTGGAAAACTCTGATAAAGGGAGACACCCCGAGACAGGCCAGATCAGGTCACCCCGCCGGGAATGAATTGAGATTTGCAAATGCATTTTCCAAATGGATTCATTACTGTGACATGTCCTCGGAAGGGGAACGTTCGCCACGAATATGATGTTCGTTGTAAGGTAACGCAAATACATTTATGGAGAAAAGTTGGTCATGGAATGACGTGGTTATTGATATGATGTGTTGCAGCGTTTTGATTTTTTATACTGTTTGCCATGGTGCCGACGAAAATCAAGGAAAATCATTTGATGATGCTGAATAACGCTGATAGGAGAAAGTGGATATTGCGTTCTATGAGCGATGTTTTGTAAAATTGGGAAGAAGAAAACTCGTTAGACAATGATAATTGCATTATTTGTGTACCTGACAGTCTTGTCGTCTTTTTGTTGTTCTTTAACATTTCCACCCATTGTTTTATCATTTTGATTTCTGATCAGCTGACAGTGGCAGTAATTCCTGCTTTTCATAAATAGCTTGTGATTTTCTCGCTCAAATTCAGAATTTTTTGAAAGTGATCCATCCTGAAAAATTTTTCAAATATTTTTGATAGGTATTTTTTTTTCTTAAACAAGATGCATTGGCATATTGCATAGACTAAGAATAGATCCACAGGGAAAGTTAGGCATGAAAGAAACCCCGCAGCATATTAGCTTTTAATATTTCCATGGTTTATATGTAACCATTCTTTCTAATCTAGATTTGTAAAGGACCTCGTTTCAATTTTTTTACCATTATGTCTGGAATATATGTCAGTTCGTGACCCATAGAGCGAAAGGCTATTCTAGCTTTGGCAACAATTATCTATAAATAAATGGAGATACAATTAAATCATGTATGATTTAAGAGCTATTGATGGGAAAAATGTTAATATTAGTTGCCGAAGGTCAAATTGTAGTTAAGAGAAGACCAGTGTTTCTGTGCAGGAGACGATAGTTTTTTTTTTTTTTTTTTTCAGAATTTATTCAAAGGCGTTTTTAGTTACAGTTGAGGGCGGAGCGTTCCTTGCGTGTCTATTCGCTTGTATAGAAATCGGCCACAATCTGAATTACCTATAGTGTCTGGGTGTCTTTATTTTATTTTTTCCGAATCAACAGCTTTGAATTCAGAGTAACAACTCACAAATAACTGTCTTGTAGAACAATCCACAACGGAAGGACAAAAAGTTTGGTCCTTTTGCTAGAAGTAGCTGTAATGCTTTGGTTGGTACCTGTTAACCAATAGGTAGCAGTTCTTGCGTGCAAGGTTCTTGCAAATTCTGTTGTTTTGTCAGACGGCCAATTATATAGCATCTCAATTCGACAGTAGAAGTTCATAATAGAGAAAATTGGTTTTCGGTGGCACATATAATTAAAATTTTAACATGCCCGTCGTTTCAATCTTTCATGACCCTAAATAGTGGTGGGCAGAGTGGTGTATAGTTTGTGTTACAGTATTTTATTCTGTTATATTTTTGCTTATTTAATATTTGTATAACTTTAAAGGGAACGGGATTATCCCAAAAATTTTAGATCAAGTCTATTTTTCTGATTTCTAATGTAACCAACTAAACTCATAGCAAAATTTTGTGGGTTGGATATTAATGAATCATTTAAAGTTATTAGAATAGTATACACGGGAAAAGTCTCTTAATTCTCCACCGTAGGAGGGTAGTGCTGTCAGTGCACTTCATGCGACTCACTGTAGGCATTTCTTAAAGTTTTTTGCAGTGTGCCTTTGGCCCCTAGATGTAACCCGTTTCATTCCTTTTACTATACCTCCTTTCATATTCTCTATCTTCCATCTTACTTTCCACCCTCTCCTAACAGTTGATTCATAGTGCAACTGATAAGTTTTCCTCCTGTTACACCTTTCAGACTTGTACTGTCAGTATCCGTTTCAGCGCTGAATGACCTCATCAGTCCCAGTGCTTGACCTTTGGCCTAAATTCTACATTCAATTCAGTTCTTAATTTTCATTGCCCCCATTTCATATCGCCCTTTCAGAACTGGGTAATAGTCATTAAGTGTCAGTGTTCATCTGTTGTGTTTATTTACCGCTGAAAGTAAAGGAAGAGCGAAAATGAGTAATTATTGCACATCTTTGGCAGTGTGGCTGCTCAGAAATAGGACTAGACTCCGCAAGTATTTGAAGACTGACTATAGATGGCTAGTCATAACGAGTTCGATTCATAATTATTCTAAATAACACCTCACATATGCCATTGTGGTAAAGAGACCAACTCCTTCCTCTCTTCAAGTCTTGCTGTCCAGTCTCTCGATTCCTTCCTTCATAGTACAACTGTGGGTTTTCTCCCAGTTCCACATTTTAGATACTTGTACTTCATCACGCTTATTTTCAGGATTTCAGTGTCTTGCTGTCCAACCACTCCAACTCCCTCTTTTTCAGTGTCTTAAGCGCTGAATGACCCAAAATGCCCCGGGGCTTGGCCTGAGGGCATCAGGTTCACAAATCAGTCAAACGGACCGACTCCTGGTCCTTGGGCAACTTTTACGGTTCGAGTGGTGGGTAGATTTGGTTTGAATGGTATGAGCCAATTACATATTTTATGTATTTAAACTCTGGGAACATAAACATGGGACCAGCAGCCTCATCCCAGAAATCAGTACTTAGTTAGAGAAATCGCTTTGTGAGAAACGCTTTGGCCATTTTACTTGTGTCAACTAACAGCCTGGTTTATTTTTTCAATAATAGTAATATTGTCTTCTTCTCAGTGTGAATGGTCATTTCGTTTCTTAGCTAAGCGAGTATAATAACCAAAATGAAATTTTAACAAAATCTGTATATAAAAAGTTATTGGGTAATAATATTTCTGCTACACCCATCTGAAATGGTGGAATTGCCGTGTTTAAAAATGGTAATTTTGCCAAATATACATTTAGTTAATAGTCATTTAAATTAAATATCGCTACCATATTCAGAAGTGTACATGGGAGGTGAAGATAAGCAATTTCCCTTGCAAATATAACTTAAATAAATGTAAGAATAATTTGCACTACCTTGGAATACTGTTAAGAAAGTGCATCTCCTTGGAAAGTGTTCTCTATTATTTACCACTTTTAGTTTTCTGTAAAAGAAAACTATTGTGCCAGCTTTGTCTGTCCGTCCGCACTTTTTTCTGTCCACCCTCAGATCTTAAAAACTACTGAGGCTAGAGGGCTGAAAATTGGTATGTTGATCATCCACTCTCCAATCATCAAAGATACCAAATTGCAGCCCTCTAGCCTCAGTAGTTTTTATTTTATTCAAGGTTAAAGTTAGCCATAATCCTGCATCTGGCAACGATATAGGACAGGCCACCACCGGGCCGTGGTTAAAGATTCATGGGCCGTGGCTCACACAGCTTTATACCGAGACCACTGAAAGATAGAAATCTATTTTCGGTGGCCTTGATTATACGCTGTACAGAAAACTCGATTGCGCTGAAGAAACTTCGGTGCATTTTTTAACTTTTTTTTTTTTATTCAAGGGTTCATAAATCCTTCGTTAGAATGAGCCAGCATCTTTGACAAAGTTTATACTAAAAAACTTTTCCCTTTTCTCTAATAACCTTTTTTTTTTAAATGATTAAGAGGTTCTCTTAGTCATTTAATTACATATGTCACTTTGACCAAAAGTTTTCGAACTATGACTTGCTCATTAATCATCGAGGAATTAATTATCGGTTCCTCCAAAGTTTGTATCATGGTAAAGGGAAGGAAAAGGGAGGAAGAATTTTTCCTTTTAGAGAGAGAGAGAGAGAGAGAGAGAGAGAGAGAGAGAGAGAGAGAGAGAGAGAGAGAGAGAGAGTAATTTATTCTCTTTTAACAATAGCTGTTACACATGCAGGGTAAAGAGAGGGAGAAGGAAAAGAGTAATTTTCATTTTGAGAGAGAGAGAGAGAGAGAGAAACTGGATAATTTTTTTCTCTTATAACAGTATCTGTTACGCATGTAGAGTAAAGGGAAGGAAAAGGAAGGAAGGATTTTTCATTTTATGAGAGAGAGAGAGAGAGAGAGAGAGAGAGAGAGAGAGAGAGAGAGAGAGGCTGGATAATTTATTATCTTTTAACAATAGCTGTGACACATGTAGAGTAAAGAGAGGAAGAAGAAAATGAGAAATTTTTATTTTGAGACAGACAGACAGACAGACAGACAGACAGACAGACAGACAGACAGACAGACAGACAGACAGACAGACAGACAGACAGACAGACAGACAGACAGACAGAGATTAGACCACTTACTCTCATTTAAACAAAGCTATCTCAAATGTAGATAAATTTTTTTATATATCAGGTGCATGAAGGTTTCAAGCCATTCAAGATTAATTATACATCACTGGATATAGATAATTAATAAAGATGGTACGATTCATATAACAAATGTATTGAGTAAAAACGCTCCCTTGTTTTTATCCTTTTTTGTATTTTTTTGTATCTTGGAAATATACAATTTATCAATTACATTATTGTGACTTTTTTACTCATTATTTTCGATCACAATATAGTGATGCACCACAGATAACAAATGTATTATCGCACTGGCTCCTTTTTTTTTTAGGAGAGTATTCTGTGTTTCTCCGTGTGTTTGGAAATGAATTTTTAATGAGCACAACTGGGAGGTGTTTTTAACTTTTTTAACTTTCCCGGAAAACGTGCTCTGAAGTGGAAAGGAATTCTCTTGGTTTTCCTTCGAAATTCACTTGAAAGTCTCCAGTGGCTGAAACCTCAAAATGACAGCGACGGAGCAAAACAAATTGAATTCAGGGTATTGTTCGAGCATTTTTTTTTTTTATGACAACAAACTTTAAATTGTGCCACGTCAGAGGGCCAAGATTAGTGCGCTGTCATGTTATAAATAGACACTAACATAATTTAGGTATCTTCTTTTTAGAAAGTTATATCTTATTTTTAGACATATATTTAAATGTCTTCTTTTTAGTTTTCTGTGAAAGAAAACTGTTGAGATGGCTATTTGTCTGTCCGTCCGCACTTTTTCTGTCCGTCCTCAGATCTTAAAATCTGCTGAGGCTAGAGGGCTGCAAATTAGTATGTTGATCATCCACCCTCCAATTATCAAACATACCAAATTGCAGCCATCTAGCCTCAGTAGTTTTTATTTTATTTAAAGTTAAAAGTTAGCCATGATCGTGCATGTGGCACCGCTATGGGTGCCAACTACGCAGTCCACCACCGGGCCGTGGCTGAAAGTTTCATGGACCCCTGCTGAGAGTTTAATGGGCCGTGGCTGCGAGTTTCATACAGCATTGTACGCTGTGCATAAAACTCGATTGCGCCGAAGTTTCTTCGGCGCAATTTTTACTTGTTTCTTATAACAACTTTAAATTGTGTCATGTCAGAGGGTTAAGATTAGTCTGTTGTTGTGTTATAAATAGATATAATTCAGGTATCTTATTTTTCAACTGTTATTTATGTATCTTATTGTTAGACAGTTAAATATCCCTTTTATTTGTTGTATAATAGGCTCTGTAATGTTTAGTTGAACATTTTTTTCAAGTTAAACGATAATAATTCGCCAAGTCCTCGTTACCGCTGGAGTGCTTTAAAAAAAGGAAAGAGTATTTGAATATTATAGTAGCACCAGCATACGTTTTCTTTGATACTGAGAGCAGTATCAAGAACTGTTAATTCACAGGGGCTGTATGTTGCTTATCGTTCCATTCAAAGGAAATGGGAGTGGGTAACGTAACGCGTATCTGTCACAGTTCTACTGTGTTGTTGATTAAGTTAAAAGAAGTAAATGACTAAAGTAAGAGATATATAAAAACTACAGTCTTTTATAGTTTTTATGGTGACCATGTTCCGAAGCTTCTTGTTTCTTAAACTTCTGTTTATTTCCTAGAACGTTGGAAAGAAATGTTTCTTATTGAAATCTGTGAACTAACAACTGCAAAGGAGCCCTTTCAATCAGAGCCGATTCTAGCTAAAGTTACAGGAACTTCAAGATAAAGAAATGAGATGTTTCTTAATCTTTTCACTGTAGAGGTATGGTGTTTATTTTTCCTTTCTTTGCTCTGTAAGCTGAAATTAATAGATTCTTTAGGCGAGGGCTTATATACCAGGAGAAAAGTTATAAATAGTACCAATGTTGTAGAGAAATCATAACCGTATCCTTGTAAGGCGTTCCTTGTTGGGCCTTCATTTTTCTAATTGTTTAGAACAGTTGCTTTTGCTCTAACATATTTCTTTCAGCAAATGGGAAATATGAAATTGATTCATTTGCCTTTAATAATAGTAGTATGGCCACCCTGGCAACAACCAGTACAGATGTTGTATAAGAATTGGGCTTTATTCCTTGCTCATTCCTTGGCTCAGTAACTCGTATCGTTCATTGTGGTGATGTTCATTTTTTTTTTCTCAGCTTCACATCTTGACCTTATGTCACCAAATTTGAAATTAATGCTTGGTGTTTTTCATTTTACACAAATGTTCAAATTTTCTTTACTTAATTTCAAATTTGGTGACATTTTCATGATTTGTAACTTTGCAAAATTGCAGTCTTTACAAAATGCTTTTGCAGCTTGCAGTCATTTTGTTCGTTTTACTATGATGAACAACATTGTATTTTTTGAAGCTGAGGGTCAAACCACCGGCAAATAAATTAATCAAGTGGGCCATTCATGTAAAATGATTTAAAGTCATTCTCTGATATATTAATTTGCTATGTTTATGCTTAAGGTTTTATGGTCCTGTGTGCTCAGTCAGTCCTGAATAAAGCAATTTAAGCCAGGTACATTTTTAATATATCTTGCTTAAATTGCTTTATTCAGGAATGACTGAGCAAACAGGACCATAAAAACTTAAAGCATAAACTTAGCACATTAATATATCAGAGAATGACTTTAAATCATTCTACATGCGATAGCCCGCTACTTGACCCAAAATCTATTTTGCCGGTGGTTTGACCCCTCAGCTACAAAAAAAAATGTTATTCATCATAGTAAAACGAACAAAATGACTGCAAAGCATTTTGTAAAGACTGCAATAAGTGCAAAGTTACAAATGCATAAAAATGAACAGATACGCGCTTACTTACAAAGTAAAGCAAAGGGAACATTTGTGTAAATGAAAAACACCAAGCATTAATTTCAAATTTGGTGACATAAGGTCAAGATGTGAAGCTGAGAAAAAAAATGAACATCACCACGATGAACGATTAGAGCTATTGAGCAAAGGAACGAGCAAGGAATAAAGCCTAATTCTTATACAACATCTGTACTGGTTGTTGAGAAATCGAATCGTTCTTCCTACGGCCGCTGTGTGATTAAATAACATTACCTTTGATTTCAATGTATAAAGTTGTAATACCTTTGATTTCACTATAAAAAGTTCTAATACCTTTGATTTCATTATATAAAGTTCTAATACTTTGATTTCAATGTATAAAGTGCTAAAATCGTAAAGAGTTTTGTTGTAGAATAACAATTTTTTTTACTTACATCAAAAGTGAAATATAATGATTGAAAATGGTGTCCCCCTTGCAATGAAAATAACCATGTTTATAAGAATTGTCAAAATGCCATATATGAGTGTTCCAGTTTTGCTATGATTTTGGTGTTTTGATGATAATCTAACTCTTCAGTTCAATGGTTAATTATCAGAGTAGATTGAGCAATGAATTAATTTAGCGACTAATATTATTATGAACATGAACACGCAGCGTGATAAACATTTGATTTAATTATGGCTATGCAAATTTATATGAAGCTGCATGTTTATACAAGATCACTCGGGTGTTTTCTCACCAAAAGTGATTTTTTGAATATTTACATTGTATATTTAATAGATCTTTGCCATTTCCTGTAGACGCGTTTAGACCAATGAAGAATGTTATGTTTGAATGAATAAGAAGTTTAGTTATCTTGAAGTATCTAAAGATTATTTCGTTTTTCAAGCGTTCAGATTCAAATGAAGACATTTCGATTACCGGGTTTTCCATATAAGCGAAATTGTAACGCAAGTGTAAAATGTATTTAAAATGGTAAATGGCCATTATTCTTTTCTCAACAAGATTTCTCTCTCTCTCTCTCTCTCTCTCTCTCTCTCTCTCTCTCTCTCATAAATGGCCATTTTTCCTTTCTAAACAAGATCTCTCTCTCTCTCTCTCTCTCTCTCTCTCTCTCTCTCTCTCTCTCTCTCTCTCTCTCTCTCTCTCTCTCGTAAATGGCCATTTTCTTTTCTAAACAAGGTCTCTCTCTCTCTCTCTCTCTCTCTCTCTCTCTCTCTCTCTCTCTCTCTCTCTCTCTCTCTCTCTCTCTCTCTCGTAAATGGCCATTTTTCTTTTCTAAACAAGGTCTCTCTCTCTCTCTCTCTCTCTCTCTCTCTCTCTCTCTCTCTCTCTCTCTCTCTCTCTCTCTCTCTCTCTCTCTCGCTTTTTGGGCTATTAAAACATTGGTAGTGGATCCCTCAGATCCACTATACCTCAGTTGACATAAGCAGCGATTAAGTATATACTATTGCGTAAACTTTTGTGAGTCAGAGCTGAGAGAGAGAGAGAGAGAGAGAGAGAGAGAGAGAGAGAGAGAGAGAGAGAGAGAGAGAGAGAGAGAACTAACAGACTTTTAAATACACACGGACGAGCCTCAACGAGGGTATTCTCAAACCATGGGCATGAAACCATTCATTCATAGGATTCTCCCTCTCTCAAATGTTCCGACGACAATAGGGCTGCACGGTCTCACGGAAAAACAAATGAAAGGGAACTAATTTGGTAAACAGTTTACAGCTTGTGAGTCATTTACGTTGCAGGAAATGCCACATTTGGCGTCATTACGCGGCGGAAAATTTTGCACTCGACATAATAATGTAACAGGATGCGCTAAACTTAGCACTTAATCTAATTGCTGCTCACCCACGAATACGATCAGCTTCCGTATCCTTTAATCGTGATATTGCCATTTAATTACATATCCATTTGTATTAATCTAATACACGTCGAGCGCTGTGTGTGTGTGTGTGCGCGTGTGTGACAGAGAGGAATCGACGTCCCCGTTAATTTCTAATTAGTTATAACCTTGTTCGGACATCACCCGAATAACAATATAGCCTAACAGGCTGAGCTGAAATGACAATGTGAATGGGCCGGTGCAGATGATCGCCAAATTAAATGAACGAGATAAAGCCAATATATACTATAACGCCGAACGAGATGACAGAGAGAGAGAGAGAGAGAGAGAGAGGAGAGAAAACCTTTCAACCGGATGCTCTGCCTGCAGGTTTTCGCATATTGATTTCGATCGACAGTACAACGTGGCCGATGGCTGGCAGTTTTGCTGTCGTAATTTGGCACATGGATTTTCTCTTATTACTTTTTAATGTGATTTCCGCTTGGCAGCAATGATCGGTGTCGCGGATTTTAAGGTGCCCTGCGCGTGATAGATACCTTTTGATTGGTCGTCCATGCGATTTGACTGAAGTTTCCAAACTATTCGTTGAATTTGCTTTCTAGTTCGAGTAAAGCGTAACTTTGACGAGACAGATTTAACCTTTGTCCTTGTAGTATCATCTTATTCCAACTGTGTTCTTACAGGGCATGCGCACTTACGTTCCGCAAAAATGAAATTTGCAGATTTGCTGCCTAAATTCAGGCTCTAAAGATTGCTGGAAAAAGATCAGATGAAACCAGCCGAGATAGAGAGAGAGAGAGAGAGAGAGAGAGAGAGAGAGAGAGAGAGAGAGAGAGAGAGAGAGAGAGAGAGAATACTAGGCTTTAGTAGTCATTGAGTATGAGATGCGAGACGTACCCATTAACGCGGCATTTGGGTCTTGCCCAACGATATAGCTTACATAAAATCTAACAGGCAGTTTGATCTTAGAACAGCCAGTTCATGGGCCGAGCCAGGCTGTCATAGAGAGGAGGAGAAAAAAGGAGAAATCTTGAGAAAAGTGAAAAGTGTTGGTTGTTATCAAATATTCAGTGTGATACCTTAGAGTAATTATAATTACTCCAGACTCCCGTGTCAGTTCCCGAGCGATTATTGACTGATTGCTTTATTCCTTGGGGATATTGTATTCAATGAAATTAAATCGTACTAATGGTTGGTACTGAAGATACTCACGGAGCAAGTATGCTGAACTTTTTCCTTGATTTCAAAGAGCTCTGTAATATTGCATGCGGTATTGTTATGCCATTAAGTCATAATGTAATGTTATCAAGCTAAAAAAAAATGTAATTGAGTTTTATTTATGTTTAGGCCAATTTTTTGTTATGTCAAGGTGTCTGTCTCAATCATTCTTTGTTACTTACCACTGTTTCCGTTGTACTGTGTCGTAGCTAAATGCAGTTGGAAAATTATACAAGGGCAGATTCAGCACAAATTCCTTGAATGATTAATCTGTAATGACAAGTCATTAGGAAGGAATTTTCTTTATTATTTAAATCCGTCATTTTCTGTAAAAGAAAATTATTGGGATGGCTATTTGTCTGTCCGTCCTCACTTTTTCAGTCCGCCTTCAGATCTTAAAAACTACTGAGGCTAGAGGGCTGAAAAATTGTATGTTGATCATCCACCCTCCAATCATCAAACATATCAAATTGCAGCCCTCTAGCCTCAGTAGTTTTTATTTCATTTAAGGTTAAAGTTAGCAATGATCGTGCGTCTGGCACTGCTATAGGTGCCAACAATACAGTCCACCACTGGGCCGTAGGTGAAAGTTTCATGGACCGCGGCTGAGAGTTTAATGGGCCGTGGCTGAGAGTTTCATGCACCACTATATGCTGTACAAAAGTTAAGTATACCTTAAAGTTTAACCAGACTACTGAGCTGATTAACAGCTCTCCTGGGGCTGGCCCGAAGGATTAGACTTATTTTGCGTGGCTAAGAACCAATTGGTTACCTAGCAACGGGACCTACAGCTTACTGTGGAATCCGAACCACATTATACCGAGAAATGAATTTCTATCACCAGAAATAAATTCCTCTAATTCTTCATTAGCCGGTCGGAGACTCGAACTCGGGCCTAGCAGAGTGCTAGCCGAGAACTCTACCGACTCGTCCAACGTGGAACTTATATGCTGTACAGAAAACTCGATTACGCCGAAGAATCTTCGGCGCATTTTTACTTGTATTTGAGGATTTAGTATTTGGTTATCGATGTTTGAGGCTTATTTATGGAACCCTCGTCCATACCTTTAAACTTCATTTCAGTAAAATATATAATGTTTTACCCCTAAAATCGTGGGCTATATTCATAATTTTCTGGAGCATATCTAATGACCCTCTGCGAAGCCTTTTGGCTTAGCTCTCATGAATCCCCAAATTGGAGATCGAGGATGAATTAACACCAGAAAGTTTTTCTTAACAGGCGATGTGATCTTCAATGACGCGGGGCATTTAATGGACGTAATTGCCCGGAAAGAAGATAGGGTCGAATTGCTTTAGTATTCGAAAGACTTCTCGAACTTAGTCTGCAAGAGAATTCATTATGCTTTGCCGCAAGACAAGTTTTTATACTTTTCTCGTTCGAAGGGAGATGAATTGAAATAAAGTATGTAATAACATTATACATATATTCACACATACAAGTACATTTAGTCATTTTTCCATGAGAGGGTCGTGATAACTCTAGAGGGTTATTAATCTTATAGATCTTGGTCTTTTTATTGAGGGGATGAGGTTGCTAGACCGTTCTGTACTTCTTTCTGGCTCTGTAACCCAGCCCAGTCAGCTAACCGCTGTGTACCTAATTTATTGGTTAGTTCAAAAGGGCACAAATTTTTCTTTTTTGATCAAGTCGATTTCCACCAAGGGATCAATCACAGGTCTGTCTCCGTTGCGATAACATAATAACACAGCACACACACACATATATAAATTATATATATATATATATATATATATATATATATATATATATATATATATATATATATATATATATATATATATATATATATATATATATATATATTTATGTATGTATGTATGTATGTATGTATGTATGTATGTATGTATAAAATCAACTCCCTCAACGCTGAGTAACGCAGAAGGCCCTCTGAAATTCCGCAGCTCTTGGCTTCACTCGCTTGTAGCCTCCCTTCTTAGAGTTCTCCAAATAGGTCTGGGTCTACCTACTCTTCTGGTGGCTGCGGGAGCCTAGCTGACACTATCACATAGTTTTCTCCCATGGGGCTGTGTGAAGGACATTTCCAATCTATCTCCATCTCCCTTTCATCTTTTTCTCATCTATATACATGCCGAACTTCCATAATTTTTGTTATGGTATCATTTCTGAATTTATCCTGACATTTCACTGGTAATATTCTTTCTATACCTTTATTCTAAAATCGCCAAATCTTTTAGATAAAAGTTAGTTTTCACATGATTAAAAGTCCTTATTGCAACACAGATCGCACTAAACTTGTGTAAAATTTTTGCAGTTAGTTTGATTTGCTTTTTTTTTAGTCTTACTAAATTTAAACTCGAGAGAACCTGCAGTTGATATCCTATGAATA